>NC_060270.1:91845200-91924879 GCF_021613505.1 Equus quagga
CTGGCCCCGTGGCCGAGTGGTTAAGTTCATGTGCTGTGCTGCAGGCGGCCCAGTGTTTCATCGGTTTGAATCCTGGGCGCGGACGTGGCACTGCTCATCAAGCCATGCTGAGGCAGCATCCCACATGCCAAAACTAGAAGGACCCACAACAAAGAATATACAACTATGTACCGGGGGGCTTTGGGGAGAAAAAGGAAAAAGATAAAATCTTAAAGAAAAAAAATTCATGTCACCAGAGCATGATCACAGGTTACCTGTGGGGCTAGAGGGAGCACAGTGGCCGCCATTGATGCTTGGCTACACTTTTGACGTAAAATGGAGAAAGTGTCAAATCACCCCCCCCCCCCATTGGAGGGCATGTTACTGAAACACCAGTGGGGTTAATTTTTGCTCTTGGAGGGAGAGATACTGAGGATGACAGAAGATTAACCATTTGGCAAATCCTCATCCAAGTTGGTCATTTCTTAATGTTTCTCCGGAAACTGGAACTTTTCAAAAGACACAAAATTTAAAGCTTTTAATTTCTCCTTCCGTACATCCGCTACTGATGAGCAGGGAAATGGCCTCAGTAGGTGACGGGCAAGTGCTTTCCAGCAGTCATGTTTCCAGAAGAAGGTTAGGTGTTTTCTGTAGGAACTGGGACTCAGGTCACATCAGAAGGCGTGATGGTTTTAAGTGTCAATTTGGTTAGGCTGTAGTACCCAGCCATTTAATCAAACACTAATATAGTGTTGCTCTGAAGGTATTTTGTAGATGTGATTAACATCCACCATCACTTAACTTTAAGTAAAGCACGTGGCCCTCTATAATGGGTAGGCCTCATCCAATCAGTTGAAAGTCTTAAGAGCAAAAACTGAGGTTTCCTGGAGAAATTCTGCCTCAAGACTGCGTATCAACCTGCCTGAGCTTCCAGCCTGCTGGCCTGTCCTATGGCTTTCAGAGTTAGTAGTCCCCACAGTCACATGAGCCAATATCTTCAGATAAATAAATAAATAAATAACTGTAAGGTATATCTTATATACATCAAATAGGATATCTGTCTCTCTATCTATCATCTATCTGTCTATATCTATCCTACTGGTTCTGTTTCTCTGGAGAACCCTGACTGAGAGAGAAGGATGCTCAACTATCCTTTCCTATCCCACCGTGGGATGATCTCAGTCTCTCTGTCTCTCTCTCACACACACACCATTTGCAGTGCAGAATGACACATTACAGACTTATTCTATGCATTGAAGGCGTGGGGCTGTCTAGAACTCCTTGTTCAAATGTCAGTACTATCCTAAACACTTGGAGAGGGAAGGAAAATGCTGAAAACAAGAGGGTAGGAAGATACTAAGAATGGACGTCTTCCTGGTTCTTCCAGGGAGGCCAAGGTAATTTGAAGAAACTCCAACAATATGTAGTCTATATATCATTCAGAACTGACTCTGGCCAGACAGCATGAGTGTAGGCAGTGACTGAGGAAATAGGTGGGGAAGGGATCTATGAGGATGCAGAGTGATGTGAACCAGTGTTTCTAGAACTTCCCGTCTTAGCAAGGGCTTGATTCAAGTTCCAAATTATGAGAATGCCTTGTTGTCATATATGGGTGCTTAAGCTAGATGATGGAAGGGGACACGATCAGCAGTCTTAGAAGCGTGGACCTAGGCTTCTGAGCATGTAAACTGAAAATTCAGTGACAGAAGGATAGAGAAGTGCTGAGAGGAAATAACAGAACACTCAAGGACAGGGAGGCAGAGTCTTCCTCCTTCCATTCTTCAGTGGAGTGTGTCTAATAGAAGTCTTTTCTGACTTACCTGTCTCTCTGTGAGGATCTAGGTGGAAGATGTCCTATGGCTCCTGCTCTTTGCTGTGCGTCATCTGCCTTCTCCAAAGCTGGCTAACATTCATTAGCTTTGAGATCTTTTAAAAACTGGGTCCTAGTTCTCTCCCTCTGGGGAGAAGAGATATTATATCTGGGGCAAGCCTAGATTGTGTATTATTTAAGTCGTGGTTGACTTTCTGAAGCAAGCCAAAACAAAGAAAAACTGCAAGGCAGATATCTTGATAATTGCACCCTCAAGATTTGGCTCACTTGTACTAAGTGGGTCTTGCTGTTAGGGTATAAACCAAAGGTTAATTAAGGTTCTTTCCCTAAGTAGCATTTGCTTAGGATTGGTTCTTTCCCTAAATAGCATTTGCTTAGGATTTTGCTCAGTGTCTGCTATGGTTATAACTCTGGGAACAGTCTTCGAAGCGTCGGGCATTTATTTTTGTGTATAACTTGGGGCCTCTGGTTGAAAAACCTGAGGGTCTTTGGAAATGAAGACCCAAGACACTTTTGTGCTCCTTTCTGAGTGATCAGGTCACATTGGGATTAACCAAATGTTATCACAGTGAGACTGACCCGTAAAGATGACGAGTGAACAGTAAGTTCATGTCCAGAGTAAGGCTTCTCTGGATTGTTGGCTTGTTTTCCTATATCAAGGAATGATGTCCCTGAAATGTAGGGCTGGGTGGTCTCACTATTGCTATATAGCTCCAGCTAGACAAAATTGTAAAGCCTGCCTTAAGAGCATTTCTCAATTTCTGCTATCCTGCCGATTTTAATGTTTCCTTTTAAGCTACCGGAAATTCTTTTGGAAATGAGGCCGAGTAGTAAATGCACATGTGCATGCATGTCTGTGCTTACAAGTCCCTGAGATGTGTCTGTGTGCAGTCCTGAGTGCCCAGGATCCGTGTTGGTTCCCTGTGTTTGAACAGAGAGTCCAGATATAATACTGTTTAGTATAATTACAGCTATCAAGCGTGTGGAAAATGCCAAAATAAAAGAGCAAAGAATATGAAAGCCAGAAGAGACTTGGACATCCTCTAAAGTGGACCAGGCAGAAAAGCAGCAGAGCACTACCTAACCCAAACTGACGGCAACTACCTAACTGTTCACACAGGAGGAAGGGGAATTGTGAGTGGCAAAATTAGATAGAATCTAACCATTAGGCTCCTTTATTCTGTAAATTTTCCTAAAGTTCATGGTTAAAAGCAAGGTAGATTGTACATGTTCAACATCCTTTTACTATAGATCTCTTATGGGAGTGAAGGACTGAGACACTCTTTATTCTACTTTGCAAGGTTGATTTCAACATCCTGGATAGGAAGAATATTTGTTCTATTAAAAAAAAAAATAACTCCAGGGACAGGAATTCAGTATCTTTCTTAGTAACTCTAGTTTATTCCATGATCTAGAAATTCTTGTGTCCGACTTGATTTATTTCTATATCAGTTTATTTTTCTAACTTATTTTTGTTGAATATAACAAACATAAAGTAAAATGCATAACCTTGTGTGCAACTCAGTAAGTTCTTACAAATGTATATATACATGTAACCACCGCTCAGCATCTTAGAAACCTCTCTGTTGTACCCTCCAGTGAGTACCCAACTCATAAGAGTGTTATCCTGATTTCTATCAACATAGATTACTATTGCCTGTCTTTGAACTTTATTTAAATAAAAACAGACAGTAATGTTTTGTATCTGGCTTCTTTTATGCAACATTGTATCTTTGAAATTCACTACATTGTTAGGTATAGTAGTAGTTTATCTTTCATAGTTATATAGTATTTATTGTGTGAATATAGCTGTATGTATCCATTCTACTATAGGATTGTTTTCATTTTGGGACTATTATAAATGAAGTTACTATGACACTGATTGTCACATCTTTAGGTGAACATATATCCTCCTTTCTGTAGGTTATATACCTAGGAGTGGAATTGTTAGCTCATAGGATATGAGGTGGTCAGCCTTAATAGATAGTACCAAAGAGTTTTCCAAAATGATTGGAATAATTTGTACTCCCTGTAGTAGCAATTGAGTGTTATAGTCTCTGCACATCCTCACCAACAGTTGGTATTATCAGTTAAAAATTCTTTAGCTGTTCAATTGGGTGTGTAAATATATCTTGTTGTTATTTTATTTTGCGTTTCCCTGATGGCTAATGATGTTAGGAACCCTTTTGGGGAGTATTTATTGGCACTCCTTTTGTGAAGTGCCTATTTAAATCTTTGCCCAGTTTTTTCACTGGTTATATGCTTTTTCTTACTGATTTTTAGAAATTATTCTAGGTAAGTCCTTTGTCAGGTATACATATTGCGTATATCTTCTCCCACTTTGTGGCTTACATTTTAACTCTTTTGATGGTGACTTTTGATGAAGAGAGGTTTTGAATTTTAACGAAGTCAAATTTATCTTTTCTTTGTGTCCTATTTAAGAAATCATTGCCTACCCCAAGGTCTTGAAGATATTCTCCTCTGTTTTCTTCTAGAGGCTTTATTGTTTTACCTTTCACATTTATGTGTATGATCCATCTGGAATAGATTTTTTCTGTGGTATTGGGGAAATAGATTAAGATCCCCCCCACCCCAAGTACCATGTATTGAAAGGACCATCCTTTCCCACTGTCCTGTAGGCACATCTTTGTCATAAATCACTGTGGGAGTGTCTGATTCTGCATAATCTATTCTGCTTCTATTCCTCAGTTTCTGGACTATTTAATACAGTTTGAATTCCTGTGGCTTTATAATTAATGTTGATATTTCATCCTCTAACTTTGTTCTTCAAAATTGTCTTTGCTATTCTTGGCCTTTTTCGTTTCTCTTATAAATTTTAGAATCAGCTTGTCAATTTCTATACGAATATGCAAACCTCTTGGGATTTTATTTGAGATTATTTTAAATCTATGGAATAAGTTTGGGAGAATTAACATCTTTCCCTATCAGTGTTGGCTAATTTCTTCATATTGTACATGTGGTGGATGGAAAGGCATGATGCTCTGTCTCATTTGGGAATGAATGAAGTCTAGGGCAATGACATGAGCCGTGGTTTTCCACCATTGTTCTGAGTTCCAAATGGGAGTTAGGTTGCATCTCTTCCATCTGCTCCTCTGGATCATTTCTGTACCATCTCTGTCTGCTCTGTGCCCTGGGACAGTGACCAGTTTGAACAACTGCATTGGGCTCCCTTGCCTCTGGTTGCCAATTAGGTTCAACCAACTGGAATACAGGCAGGCAATCAGAAGAAGAGAAAAGGATGAGGTCAAAATATTAATTTTTTGGCTCCTTCCCTGAAGGGTCACTTTGGGTTGACTGTGTGCCTAGATTAAAGGCCATTATAGCTCCCATTGGGCAGCCTTCTTCCTATAGCTCTCTCCTCCTGGGCCCCCTTCAGCCTAAGGGTGGTAATGGCTCCCCTCATCACTGATGTGGGGTGTACATTATCCCGTGTTATTTCCCAACACCCTTCCTATACCTTTGTAAAAGTCTCCCCAAATTATGCAATTTGAGTGGGCCATATGTTTCCTGCCAGGACCCTGATTACTTCAGAAGTAGAACAAAAAGAATTTTCTGGACAGCTTAAAAGAACTTAGAGATTGAGGACGGTCCCACCAGTGATAACCTTGCTGGGTCTGCTCACAAAATTGTACTTCTGGCTAAACCTGCCTGAGTATAGCACGGGGGCTCTATCTTTCTCTTTCTACTATCATTGGAAATCATCAAGAGACTCTTTATGACTTAAGAAGTAAGATTGGTAGCCTCAAAGTGTACCTTTAAATGTCCACAAGCATTTTAGCCATATGTTATTTTTGGCTTTCTGCCTTACTAAGTTGATAATGGATGCTGCAGTGTCTGCTCGTATCTGAGGAACATCCACGACACCGCCTGAGGGTGTTAGAAGGTGAGGTGAGAGTGTCAAACTGGCATAGACTTTCAAGTAGTAATAAAATTGCTGCTATTTGAAAAATTAGAGTCGAAGCACTTCTGGGGACAGCAGCCTCAAGCTACACTGAATGAGGGAGATTAAAACTAATTCTTAAGTAGAGTCTTACATTGAAATCATTTAACTCTCTTTTGACAGTTGGGTTACTTACTTGTCTGCTTTAGGAATTAATTTTTGGAATGACATCTTTATCACTGGTGAGGACTGCTGAATTTCTTTCACTGAAATAGAAATCATGTCCAAACTGTCATTTGATGACAACGGTAATTAACCTGAATCACACACCAGATAGTGCTGGCAAATATGACAGTACAAGAACTGGTGGGAGTTTAAAGGGAAAACGTCAATAGCAAATAACACAGAATATCACATACTTTTAAATGAAATTTTTATCTTCTTAAGAAGTAAGTAATAAGTGGAATTCTGCCATGGTCAGTTTACTTTTTAATTGGGCACGTCTGCTTATGCGTTTGTTTCTATGCGTAACCAGATGAATCATGTCTTTTGATTTTAGGATCAGCTAGAGCTGTCTCTGCCTTTGCTCTCACTGGTTGCTCCTTTGAGTCTCTGTCTCATCAGTAACCAATCACTGTCCACTGTGGCATCACACCCCCCAGGCCATATGTCCTAGGAGGTCACCTTATCTCTTATACTAGAAGTGGCAAAACAGTGGCCATTAGACATGTTTGTCCTGCAAATTATTTTGAAAAATTGTTTTAAATTGGGAGATACAAATAAAAATTTCTGATTCAATTCCTCAATTTCTAACTTTTCTTGGTAAATGGGATCACCTGAGAACAGTGGCCCTCCACTCCTCCGTGGTGACAGTTGGCTGTGATGGGGGCATGTGCTCAGGAGGGAGCATTGGTTTCACCTGACCTGTCTTACTTGGTTAAGTGACCTACCTATCTCGAGGGGCCTGTGTTGATATGTGTTCAACACATCAGGAATAATTCTAGGTACCAAATGTGAGTAAGAGAAACAATTGATTATATTGTTTTAGTTTGTATATCGTTGATATAAGAAACTGCAGGCTCTAAGAGGCGAGAGACCTTGTCTCATTTATCTTTGTATATCCCTAGTGTTTCATAAATGTTAATTGAATTGGAAGGAAACTCTACTTAGGAAGATGAATCTGGCAGTGGTATGCAAGATACTTAAGGGAGGATGCTGAATGTTTGAAAAAGGGTAATAATTCAGACCTGAGAACACAGACTAAGGTGGTGACAGGGAATAGAGAAAGAAGTGACCCTGAGAGACAATTCACATGAAAATCTGTTGGATTTAGAGACTGGAGGAGGTAAAGGAGAAAAGGAAAAGCGAGTTTGGAGCCTTAGGAGTCGTGGTACCATCATTACAGCTAGGAGAGTGGGAGGTAAAGGTCCTAGGATCCTTCCTGCTCCCAATCTTTTGACGTGAAAGAATTTGAGGCTTAATTATATTCATGATTTAGCTAATGCTAATAGCTGTGCTCAGAATTTTTCCCTTATATTTTTAACCCCAGGGCTAAGACCATCAAGAATACAGTCTCTGTGAACCTGGAACTGACAGCGGAAGAATGGAAGAAGAAATATGAAAAAGAGAAAGAGAAAAACAAGACTTTGAAGAATGTTATCCAGCATCTGGAGATGGAGCTAAATAGATGGAGAAATGGTAAGGAAGAACGGAGAAGAAGCATGAGGCATGAGTGTGTACTTTCTTTTTCCTATGACTTTCAGCATCCTGGGACACTTGGGAAAGAGGGGCTGATGGCAGAGCTTGGTCCTGCCTTGCAACAACGTGTGTGAACAAGATATTTTCTCATTCTCTAACACGGATCCCCACCCCTACCCAGTCACTTGGCTGACATACATTCTTAGTGTGGGCAAGTAACTATTTGCAAGTTTGCCTTAATCTATTTCCAGTGAGATTGCTCCTCTTCCCATTATTGTAATTCTCTCTCTGGTAGTCTTATTTGAGGTTTAGAGGGGCAGTGCCTGAGACTTTGTGGCTCAGACTGCTTTTGATTAAATGAAAAATGTCATTCACTCTTATGTGAGTTTTACAATTGATTTGGGGTTAAAGATCACCTCTGGCGAATGTTTGTAATTTTTTGCCCAACTCATCTCCATGCTCTGTTTCTTCAGAGCCAGAAATAGAAGGCTCCTGAAGAAGCTCTCTGCTAAAATGGAGTCTTAGAGGCTCGTTTCGTGACTAGTTTTTCTTTTTCCTCAAAATTTCTCTTTCGTTTGTTCTACTTGAAAAAAAATATCTCAGAGAGCTGACATGCAGTGGGTGGGTGGGTGGTGGGTGAGGCGCTGAAGGAGGGCTTTCCAGGTCCAAGTGCAGACAGATTATTTCAGTGATTTTTGCATTGTGATGGAGGTTAGAAGGTAGAAGCCTTTTTTCTTCTCTGAAATAAGGCAGGTTGGTGTGAGTGTAGGGTCATCGTGGACTGTTGGAGGTTGTTCTTCAGATTCTTTGCTGCTGTGTTCACGATGTATTTCAGGTGCCGCGGGGGCTTCAGTCTTGTCGAAGCGTAGGAGCCTGGGGGCTGTGGTGCAGGATCAGGGTGAAACCTGCCTGTTTGTAACTGCAGAGTGAGCAGCACATTGTCGTGTGATTATATGTTTCCCACTGCTTTTTGCTGGGAAGGGTGGGGTGTCCGTGAGCTACTGTTCAATTGAAAAACAGTGACGTGGGAAACCAAGATTCAAGAGAGGGTCAAGAAATGACCTAGTAGCCTAAATAACACAATTCATTTCTTTTTGGGAGATTTTCTAGCTGCACATGTGTTTTGAAAGCTGCTAGAATAATTGAATAATTCAGCACCTGGGGCTGGAGGATGATTCCTTACAATTTGGCAGAAGTGGGAGAGTTGGAGGGGTGCTTGGCAAGGCGGGAAGCGGCCATGTGAAATTTTGTTCTATTTCTGGGATTCTCTTGGGTCAGTTCTCTGCTGGGCAACTGGAATATTCAGTAAAGCCTTTTGATGAAGAGATAGGGGACTGGTCTTAGAAACACTGTGGAGTGGGCAACCGATCTTTTTTTCCCTATCCTTTCCTATCCCTTGCCAAGCAGTAACACTCTGATTCTCTTTCCATCAGTCAACTGTGTCCTCTGGGGTCTGCCCACTGCCCTGTTTGCCTAACTTACCCTCATGCCTAGAATCTATGTTGGGCACTCTCTTCTCCCTTATCTTGGCCTTTTCACTTGGCATCGTTTTAACTGTTTGTCCCACTTCATCCACCTTGCAAATCTCCTCAGAAATTTACTGTTTTCCATGCCCTAAAGGGTAAGATCCTACATAAGTCCTTTAGTTACATAATTTGGGCAAACTAATGGATGGTTTCTGGCACATGATAGACTTTTATAAATGTATGTTAAGTAAACACGTGTTTAATGCAATGCTGGAGAATAAAGAGTGAGCAGACATGGTCTCTGCTCTTACCAAGCTTATGGTCTGATGGGGGAGGTAGACTCCAGCCACAGTCAATAAACATGTGATAGTCTATGCTGCATACCAAAATGGGATATATAAGGTGCAAAGAGTTATTACAACAGAGGGCCTGACCTTAACTGAGAAGTCAGTGAAGCTTTCCTCCCTCATGTGACATAGGGAATAAGATCTGAGAGACACAGAACAGTTAGCCAGGAGAAGTAGGTACAAGGTGGAAGTGGGGGCCTTGAGGGAACCACATTTACAATGGCCCTGAGGGCTGGGAACAGGAAGGCTAAGGTGGAGAGCTGAGGCCGGGGGCGCTGATCTGAGATGGGCGGGAGGGGTAGGCAGCTCTCTCCTGCGCAGGGCTATGCAACCCTTGTACAAGATTTTAGTCATTATCTGGGAAGCAGTGAGAAGCCATTCAAGGATATTAAGCTGCAGATCATATGATAGGATTTGCATTTTTGAAGATCCATTTGTTGTGTTGGAGAATGGACTGGAGAGGTGGGCCAGGAACTAGGGTGGTCTTCCAGGGATGAGATTACGGTAGTTGAATTGAGACAAGTCAGTGGAAAGGGAGAGATATAGATAGACCAGAGAGTTATTTAGGAGGTGAAATCAGCAGGGTTGACTCAGAAGTTGGCTGTGGGGAGAGACAGTATCAAGTTTTCTGGCTTACTGAGTTGGATGGAGGGCAGAACCATTCACTGAGACAGGAAACACTGGAGAAGAACCAGATTGGAGACAAGAGAGATGAGGAGGGGAGTTTGAGGTGCTCATGAAACATCCAGGTGAAAATGTTAAATAAGTTAGGTCTGAGGGTCTGGAGCTCAAAGGAACTGCCTGAGCTAGAGAGAGAAATTTGAGAGTCGTCAATCTTTAGGAAGTAATTGAAGGCATAGGTAGGGGTGAGGTCCCCTATGGACTATGGAGAGAGGGTAGGGAAGAAGAGAAGAGGGAGACAGTCTTGAGAGACCCGCACCTTCGATTACCATGTAATCACTGAGTGACTGTGATGGGAGAAGGGCGATGGGCAGAGCTCTCTTTTCCTCTAAAGCTAACATTTGCATTTGAAAGGTGATTTTCCTGGAAGCAAAGGTTCTTAAGTGTAGGGAAGCAACTCTAGTGATAGAACTTTCAGGCAGGACGTCAGGCAGTGGAGACATGGTGGAGTCCTTTGACCAGCTGTGAGTGAAGGTCTGTCTCAAGGATTAAGTGTACATAACCCATGCAACAAGAAACCCCAGGCTTTTTGTTATGTTCCTAGGCTGAGCAGTTAATTGTCAAGCAGCCCTTGAAGTTTCGCTAGGTTAGAAGACTCACCCAAGGTGATTTGGACTCTGGTAGAGTTGGGATCTGAATGTAGCGGGATTGACTCCTAAGTTCATTCTCTTTTCATCCTTTGTGCAGCCTGCGCATAGCCCTAGTGATTTGTGTTCAGGTCAGTTTGATGAATGTGAAAAGTACCACACCCAAAAAAGGAGGGACTGGAATCCCTTCAGTGATGTCCCTGTGCATCAGTCCTAATTCCTCGTAGTCATGAAGATGTGGCTGGCTTGTGTCAACTAGAGAGCTGGGATTTTGAAGGATGGAGTGGAGAAAAGGCAGTGCCTTCCACTAAAATCTGAGTGGCAGGATATTTACAACTTTCTTTTGAAATTTGACACACAGATTGGTTGTAAGCTTGTAGGAGGCAGCCACTTAGTTCACCCTAACAATTCCTGGGTACTGATATTTCCACATTGTGGTCTGAATGAGTTATAGGAGTGTTGTGAATCGTATGCACTCTCCCCTGGGAAAGAGATTTTTTTTCTTGCATGGTTTGTTTCTAATTTAAAACTTTGGCTGATGTACTCCAGCTGAGAGAGAGCAAAGGAGGAGCGTAGCAGAGAAGAAGTGTGTGTGTGTGTGTGTGTGTGTGTGTTGTGCGCATGCTTGTGCTTTTTCCTACTGCTGTGATACAGAATGAGGTAGGAATACAAAGGAGTAGGAGAGATAAGATAATATGATGTCTCAACGGCCAATCAGGTCCAGGCAGATAATGGAAATAGTGAAGGGAGGTATGTCTGATACAGTTGGCAGTGACGGGACTGAGCCACAGGAGAGAGCGTGCCCTGCCCAAAGTCATTCCAAAGTTGTAAAATACTATCCTGTCTATTACATGCCTAAGGCTGGTCCCCACCCCCTCCGCCTGTACCAATTTTCAACCCCTTGTAGCTTAGTGGGCTACTTTAGAATGCAAGCCTGGTGGTTTTCTCTTCTGGGTATAGAACAGTGATTCTCAGAATTTGGCCTGTGACTTGTAATGTACATACTACGCCAAGCCTTAAGCCTTAATTAATTTCTGAATTGCCGTTAAGGCAGGATGGCTCAGGGCATGTGCCTGGTGGCTTATGGGGAGGCCACACCTTGTTTTTATAAAGAAAGAATGAGGAGAGCCACCCATCTGCCTGGTTGCATTCCCCACTGTGCCAGTTAGGGGTCCTTGGGTTGCAGGCGACCTGCCCGGCTTAAACAAAAAGAGAAAGCACTAGAAGGCTATGAGTGACTCACAGACCAAAACAACAGCCGAGGAACCAGGCTCAACCAGCGAAGCTGGGGCTGCTGTAGAGATGCAGGCAACAGAAACAAATCGACAGGGCTCATAAGGGGCCACTCCTAGGGTGAATTCCCTCCAACTGTTTTTCCCATCCTTGCATTATATGTTTAAGATCCAGATGTCCAGGAGAGAAGATGTGCCTTCGCTGGGGAAGGACAGGGCACTCTGATGTGTTGTCTAACCAAGGCTGCATGCACTGGAGAGGGGTAATTCCTCGCAAGGAAGTTGAGGTGCTATTATGAGAATGGATGTTGAGTGGCTGAAAGACAACACATGTCCACTACAATCTACAGTGACATCTTGTGGGCTGACATCGATCGCCAGTCTGTCTTCCATCTGGAGGCTCTGTTGGCAGCTTTAGCCTCATGGAAATGTGTTCAGCCTGCTTGCTTAAGGACAGAGAGCTGGAGTAGGCAGTTGTCAGAAATAGGGTTTTTTCTTTCTAGCTCTGTTGCTTGTTGATCATATGTATGGAAAGGACTCAAACAATCCTGTAAATGGGGATGGATTTAGATAGTTGGATTCAGAGTGAGTTACAGCTCCCAGTTCAGCCCTGCTCCCCTCCCCTCCAGTCCATCAAGAAGACTCTGAACAGGAGGATGAGGAGAGAGGGCTGAAGACTCTGGGACATGATGCTCAGAGCGGGGTCGGGTCCATAGTTCCCTGTTGCTGCCAGGTCAGTCTTTACACATGCCCTCTTCTCTGATACTTTGTTGAATTTTGCCTTTTAAAAAATGATAACCTTTTACAGGGGTCTAAGTCAGAAAGAGGAGGCCCTGAAAATCCAGATGTCAGGACTACAGGGAAAGGACCCGACAATATGGCATATCTGTAGCATCTCTTGATTAATTAAATATAATATTAAATAACAGAGTGGACGTACATTTACTCCATCTGCTGAAATCATGCAAAGAAATTATTTCATCACAGGCTGAGAAGGCATGGGAAAATCGGCAATCCTCTAGAGCAGATTTGTTCTCCAAATTAAAACCTGCCAGGCCAGCAGGCTTGGTTCCCTAACTAGCTAAATCTGTAGCCTCCCGATCCGATCAGGGGCTTTGTGGAACTGTGTGGCCTCCGTAGTTGGAACACAGTTTGCTCTTTTAGTGTTAAATATGTGGAAGATGCTGGCCCCCCTCTTGGATTCATTACAGTGGAAGCTCAGAAGTTAGCATTTCATTTGAGCGGTCTAATTTTTTAGGCCCTCTTCCTTCTTTTGAGAGCACAACCAAACACTAACAGAAAGACTGACAGCTAGGAAAATGGTGTGGCCTGTCCAAGAGGTCAGAGCTGTAAAGGGGATGCAGAGTCCTGGGCGACCAGTTTATCAGAAAATGACTCTAGAAGGGATTAGAGAATGTCTTAAGCTGCTTACCATATTTTTAGGAACTAGGGTGAAAGATGCTATTTGCGTGCAAAATAATCCCATAAAGGAATGATTTTTTTCTAAACTTCACATTTATATAATCACATCTTGTAGCCAGCTGCTCTTACCCATCTGGCAACTTAAAGATTTCCTTTTAGTTTCTTTGATAGAGATTACCTACCATTAGGTCTGCCACTGGACCTGTTTAATTGGTATTTAAAAGAAAGCACCTCCTTTGCCAGATCTGCTGTGGTTTCTGGCGGAAGCCGTCAGTGACCAGCCAGTCTCTGCCCTGGAGTTGCAGAGAGAATGCAATTACCTCTCTATGTTCTCCAGAAGCTTTGGGGACTCGACTTATGAAAAGGATAACTAGCTTGTTGCTATTTCATGTGTGAAATTTTAATGAATTACTGGCAGTCTAATGGTTTTCTATTTTCTTTTTGAAAAAAACCAAAAAACCAAAAAAGCCGGTTATAGAATTTTTAACTAATAGCCCTAATGAGAATTTTTGATTAGTCTGTCATTCTTGTTTATTGCAATTGATAGATTTCTGCTTTTCATGGAAACATTATTTATGCCCTCTGGGAGTTTTCATTTTATAATTAAAATGCTCTGTAAATCTTATAGGTATGCTTCAAGTGAATGCTCCTGTGTACACACAAATCTTTTCAGTCCTTAAAGGTAATTACATCTGACAATAGGAAATGCCAGGATGCTTATTTAAAGAAGGGAAAGGTTTCTAGTGGGTGAGAGGAGAAGCTTTCATTATAGAAAATCAGATGCTTTACAATTTTGCAAGCTCTTTCACTATAGACAGTAGATATAAGCCTCACGGGATAAAATAAGAGAAATTTGCTTTTAATGCAAAGAAGGAGAATAAAAACAAAAATAGATGCTAATCTTTGTTTGGTGGTCCTTTTTCTCCCACCACCGGATTTTAGGACATTATTTATCTAGGGCTTGTTTGCAGCTGTCTGCCTTGTTACAATCAGTTATTTCGTAATCATCTGGTGGGGGCTCCTCCAGAGGCTCGGTCCACTGCAGTGCAGGGAATATTCTCGATTAACGTGGTGAGATTGCCATGGAGACAGATTGCCTAGTGTCAGGTCTTGCATGGTGTTGGGAATTTACAATCCCCAGACGTGTTTGTGAGCTGGACAGTGTAGTTACCAGGGACGCTTCTGGAAGTCATTTTCTCGGTCCTTTGAAAGGCAGAGGTGTTTGGGAAAACTGGCTCCTGATTCCTCTCTGGGCAGGAGCTGTGCTCTCCTGCAGACGCCTGCTGCTTTTGTTCCTGCGTGTTGCCGCTTTGTTCTTCTCGGCCTGAACGGCTGCTGCAAAAAATAATCCTGACTGTCTGACCTTTAGAATATAACTGGGAAGAGCTCGTTGTTTAGATATAGCTTTGTGGGGGATGTGTTGATGCTTTGATTGAGAGAATTGTTCAAGCGAAACCAGAAAGTCTGCTCTAAGTTTCAAATATTGTTTTAATAATAATAAAAATAAACCTGAAAGGGACTTGCGTAGCTACATTGTGTTTTATTTTTAGAACTGAGCTCCAGCCACAAAGGTGTTGTGAAGGCCCCAGAAACACTAATCTCAGAATAATTTATTTGCAGAGACTAAAAAGTTGGCAGTTTGTCAGGGAGAGGAGGGGATAAGAGATGGACTTTGAACAGTAACACCTTTTGTGCTTTTACATATACAGCAGTCACCACTTATCCACAGTTTTGCTTTCCGTGGTTTTAGTTACCCTCAGTTAACTGCAGCCCGAAAATGTTAAATGGAAAATTTCAGAAATAAACAATTCATAAGTTTTAAATTGCATGCCATTCTGAGTAGCATGATGAAATCTCACTCCATCCTCTCCAGCTCGTTCCATCTTGCTCAGAAGATGAATCATCTCTTTGTCCAGCGTATCCATGCTGTGTGCACTACCCGCCTGTTAGTTGGTTAGTAGCCCTCTTGGTTATCAGATCGACTGTCGCAGTATCACAGTGCTTGTGTTCAAGTGACCCTAATTTTACTTAATAATGGCCCTAAAGCGCAAGAGCAGTGATTCTGGCAATTCAAATATGCCAAAGAGAAGCCAAGAAGTGCTTCCTTTAAGTGAAAATGTGAAAGGTCTTGACTTAAGAAAAAACGTCACGTGCCGATGTTGCTAAAATCTATGGTAATTTTTATTACAGCATATTGTTATAATTGTTCTATTTTGTTATTAGGTATTATTGTTAATCTCTTACTGTGCCTAATTTATAAATTAAACTTTATCATAGATGTGTATGTATGGGGAAAAAACATAGTATATATAGGGTTTGGTGCTATCCATGGTTTCAGACACCCCTGTGGGGGTCTTGGAACATATACCCCTCGGAAATGAGGGGACTACTGTACTATTTTAATTAATCTTTAGAGCAAAGCTATATTAAAGGGGTATGGTTATTTCCTCTCTTACAAAAGGGAAACCAAGAGGTTAAGCAGGAGGAGGGATTGTGATTAATTATATCTGTTAAAAGGTGCAGTGTAGCATAGTGTCCCACCATAGTACTGGAGATGTTTACACAGTGTCTGTTGGTCGCTTTCAAGGTGCCTCGTGGCAGTGTTGGCTGGCTTGTTGAACTTCTCTAATCTGCGACAACCCTAGTACTTGGTGATGCTTTAGGAGCAGTCAAGCCTGTGACTTCTGCTCAGAGCAGGTCACTCACCATTGGGTTATGGGGGTCCATTGCTGGCTCCTGCCTGCCCAGATGAATCAAAGCATGCACCAAGTAGCTCCTGACCTCACCCAAGCCTCATGATATCACTTCCTCTTTGGCCATTTGGAACAAAAGAACACAGAGAATATGTCTCTTCCAGATGTTTTTATATCTTACCTCTGGACTTGGGGTGAGTTGACCTATGGATAATATGACCAAATTCTGGCTAATTTCTGGTCTGGTGCAATTAGGAATTTCACCTTCATCATGTGTAAGCTGGAAGATCAAATTTGTCCTGCACTGGATTGCCCTGTTCACAAATTTCAGAAGGTAGACCTGAAAAATTGGAGATTTAGGCATGATCCAAGTAGGCAAAGGAATTTACCAAAGTGTTAGTGGTGAATTTCTCTAGAGAAGGAACAGAATTGGGAGTTGGGGTGAAGGAGGACTTTCTAGTTTTAGTGTATACTCTATAGTTAGAATATATATATATATATATATATATATTTTTTTTTTTTTTAAAGCAAAAAAAATTCTTAGGAACTAGAACACAGTACTGCTTTTATGGCCTGGGGATTTAGCAAGCTGTAGAGAATATAGATCCTGTAATTGGATGAAATCCAGTCTGCACACTAAGGTTGTTGATGGATGTTTTAAACCAGGAATTGGAACTGAATGAAATATTGATTTGGTTCAGGTTCAGTTCAAAGGCTACTCTGACATTCTGGTTTTGTTTCAGGTCAATAATTTTAGAAAAAGGCTTAGGTACAGTACAGTCTAGTTGAGCTTTAGAAGAAAAAAGGGTTGGCTCAGTTTTGTATTCAGCAAAGTAATAGTTTATTCTAGGTTTTGCTTTAAGTGGCTGCTTTAAACGGAACTGTGATACAAAAGTGAAATCATTGGGTGTTCATTTTATTAAACATGGAGGCCTTCCTACCATTTTGTGGTTATCAGTTGAGATAATGGAATCTTCAGCAGCAAAGCTAACCCATCACAAAATGCTTTTGTTTATGTTGAGATAAATATATACAGAGTTCAAGTGAGTTCCTTGAGGAATGATGTATACTGTTAAAGAAGCCACAAATTAGGATTGCAGTTGTTCTGTCATTTTTTGGTTTTTTTTGAGGTATTCCCTCTGGCTCAGGGCAGTTTTCCTGGGGAATTTCCACAGAATGCATATATGGGCTGAGAACTGGAGTGAGGCTTGAACACGGCAGACACTCACTTGATGTAGCAAACTGAGTGTGAAGTTGATGGTAAACATTGTGATGGAAAAGTATGTTTGGTTTTGGTTTGGTTTCCAAGAAGATATTTGAGAGAATTGGTTGAGCCACATGGTTTTCATAGACTCCTTTTGACAAAGTTTGTCTTTGCAAGGGGATTTTCTTGTTGGGCATAGCCACTGGCTTGCTTGAGAACTTTGCCTTTTTCCTCAATTTGCATGGTCCAATTTGGTAATGCTTCTTTCAGAGGCCTCAACAGATGCTGCTCTGCAAATTGAGAAGTGTGTGCAGGGTCTCTGCATGATATTCTAGATTGGCTGCTTTTTCTTTCCCGGGACTACCTGACATCACAGGAAATTATTCTATTTGAACTCTCCAGCTGAGCCAATTAATTCTGACTTCCTAGGGGAGAGAGTGGTAGTGGAATGTGTTTGTGCAATGTCAGTTAGAGTTCTTGGGTCTGGGGCTGCCTGGCTTCCTGCTTCAGATTCAGAGACGCTCAGATTCAGAGGATTGACAGTGCTCTGTTCAACAATGGCGAATTTGTTCCTTGATTCGGCTGTTTCTGTTAAGGAAACAGTAACCTAATTAACTGGTAATTAGGATGCCTCAGAGATCTGTTTCCCTGTGAATCAGTCACTAGAGACAGTATGCTTCTAGAAAAGCCCTAGCATATTTCTCAAGAAAAAGGAAGTGTATGCAAAAAATTCTGGGTATCACTACAAGTTGGATTAGTTCAGAGCTTGTGTGGTTGAAGGAAACAATTTACTTAAGTAATGCATTGTGAGGGAGGAAGTATTATATAGTCCTCTTCTTCCTTAAAATAGTATTGGTCAATTAACTATGACCTTTCTTGTCAAATAGAAAGAACACAAGCTATAACTCTACAACGGCTCTTGGTTGTGTCCTCTGTGTCTTTTTCATGGGGGTGACTTGTTTCGGAACTCTTGCTGGAGGGTCGCATACTGAATTTTTTCAATCTCCAACTCCTCTCGGCTGTGCTTTGCAGGAGAAGCTGTGCCTGAGGAAGAACAGATCAGTGCTAAGGACCAGAAGACCCTGGAGCCCTGTGATAACACCCCCATCTTAGACAACATTGCTCCTGTTGTTGCCGGCATCTCTGCAGAGGAGAAGGAGAAGTACGACGAGGAGATCTCCAGTCTCTACAGACAACTGGATGATAAGGTCTGTAGCCAGAGATTATAGTCCTGACTCTAGTACAGAGACTAAAGGTGGCAGGTCCCAGACCTATTGGCCAGAAGCAGCTTCAAGCCCCATGGAGCTGAAGTAGGATGCAGACTGATGTTTATATCTGTCTTCCTAATTTCTACCCTAGCTCTTGATTCGGCAGACTCAGGGAACTTGACTGGAAAATTTGCTTGGAAGAAGGGAGTGTTGGCCTGGATAGACAGTCTTCACTTCTAGACATTGGACTGGGGCTGATCACTGCATGAGGGTTGGGTGTGTATGTATGTGTGTGTGATCTTTGTTTAATTCTCTCTTCTTTTCTTCTCTGGGCCTCTCCCTTACCTCTTGGAAACTCCAACAGTAGTCCCAGCTGTGGAGGCAAGGGTGGTGGCTCCTAAAACTCAAGTGTGTACTTTAATCATGTAACTCTAAGGCCCTGGGATGAGGAACCAGTAGAAGTGGTGTGTGGTCTGATAGCTGCTACCTTATCGGTAAAACTGTTTCCAGGAGCATACTCTTGAATGAAAAGTTTGGACGTGCTGATTAGGGATGTCCAATTTTATGGCAAACTTTTGGGACTCAAATAGTCATGTTAATGCACAGGTTGGAATAGAGGAAAAGAGACCTTGGAGAACACTGTGTATCATTCATCCCCAATGAAGGTCAGGTTAGAAATCCCAGAAGTGTAGGAAATTAAATTGGTGTTTCACGTGATCTTGGCATCTTGCCCTTGGAATATTCTAAATCCTCTCAGTTCATTTCATCAAGGTTGCTGATATTTTTAGTCTGATTTAATCTTTTTTGCTGTGGTTCACCTCAGAGTGCATGGGGACACCTCTGGCTTGGATGAAACAGCTTTGTTATGTTAACGTTGCCATTAATCTCACAGGCCTCTCTCTTCTGAGTACAGCACAGTCTGGTGTCACCTTTACAAGAGAAATGTGGCTGGTCACCTTGTGAGAGCTAGTTCTGCTTTGTGTTTGTGACTCTGGGAGTTGGTATTATAACCACAGCACTAAACTGGGGTCACCCTACCCTTCTGCTAACATGTTTAATAAGATGTTCACATGCATGATAGCAGGGTTAATTGCCCTTTAGGCACTTGACATACTGTTACCCTTCCGTTTCTACCCAGGTATTTTACGTAAAACCTCAAAACCAAGTGAGAGAAAAAGGAAATCAATAGTAAGTTAACGGTATATGCAATTTCTTGATTTCTCCAAACAAATGCTATTGTTTAAACATACTGCAATCTTTTCCCTCATTTTAGAATTGGTGGGTTCATTTTTAGTAATCCCCAAAGAATGCCGGAAGAGAGGTGATAACCTGATTCTATACTCTGTTCTCTATGAATAGACTCCTACCATGGTTGGAATTGGGATCATTTACTTTGGTGGCATGAGGAGCTTTCATTGATCTGAGAAAGATTTTAGAGTCTTGAATCCAGCTTCCAAAAGGTAGTGATGAGGACTGAGCTCAGAGTGATGAAAATGTCATGCCTTGTGGGTATTCAGTTGGTAGCTGGCAGAGCTGACCCCGAGTCTCTGCCTCCTGATGACCAGCCTAGGAAATCTTCTGTCATATCATTTTCCTTTGACATATGCCTTGAAAAGCCTGTAAAGCACTCATTTCAAGGTTAGCATTTGTGGTCCATCACAGGTTGATGCTGAGAGATCTGGGAGAGAGCTGCACCCAAAAGCTCAGCCTTCGAAGGCACCAGAGCTAGTGGTTTGACCTTAGTAACTCTACCTATGGACTGCCTGATTATGTCTGATCAGCTGTCATTCTTATTTGTCCTCCACTTAAAGGTTCTAGAAGGTATTTCATGCTTCTGATGATGTAGGTAGTTTGCTACTTTTGAGAATACGTGAGTTGGGATATAGCATCTTCATAGATTATTGAACAGTAGAGCTGAAAGTATCTAGGTCTGGATGAGCAACTAGCCCAGGATGGTTACATGACTTGCCCAAGTTTACGTCACTCGTAGGTGGCAGAGCTGCAATGAGGTTCCACATCTTCTGACTCCCCAGTCCAGTGCTCATTCCCATTTTGGCTTTAACCCTTTATATGAGGAACTTGTCAACCCTAATCAATCTATTTAGAATGTAGTGAGAGAAGGACATCTCGGTCTCCTCCCAGCTGCTGCCTCTGTCCTTCTGTGCTGCCCCTCCAGAGGAGTAAGGACAGATCTTCTCTCGAATCAGTACTGTGTGATGGAAAAGCATGCACGTTAGAGTCAGACCTGCGATGTGACTTGATAATGCTGAGACCTGGCTGATGCCCTACTGTGCTGAAAATATTTTTTTTCATCTGCAACCTGGGGCTCAGTTATGTTACTTTAAAGGTTACAATGGGGATTAAAAGTTTCTAGTATATAGCACTCAATAAATATTAGTGTTTTTCTTTCTTTTCTACCTTCTCCCTTCTGGATTTGCTTAAGGGAGAAGCCATGTCATATGTGGTATTAGAGGGGTGGTGGTGCAGAGGTGGGCTGAATTATAAGATGAGCAAATTGGTGTTGGCACTGTCTCTCTTCTTCTTCATCATCTCTCCAGTACTACTGTACTACTGGAAAAGGATGAGAGGAATTAAGTGTAAGTAGAAATATAAGTTGGACCATATTTCACTGATTACCATTGCAATGAAAACATCTTTATAATTAAAGGTGACCAGTGACCTGTTGACACTCACCTATTTCATGTATAAGACAATTCAAGTATAAGAATATTTTCTGAAAAGTGCTTTGAAATCTGTTATCCACAGACTCGATCTTCATAGTCAGCATCAGACTGAGCATGTTCTAAGAGATGCAATTGAATGTATAGATACAGATTGCCCAGTGTATCTTATTCTGAAAGTTTTGAAAAATTTTTTAAACATCACAGTAGACTATGCTAATTCCTAGGAGAAGTTCCCTTAAGTGTAGTTTTGGAAATGTCTCTGGTATGAGTGATTCATGTCCTTATAACGTAATCCCTGTTCTTCGTCCTTCCTAGAGGGGCTCAGGGCCCTTGGTTTCTCACTGTACCTCAAAAAATCACTGCGCCCCGGCTTGCCACCTGTATGGGAGGAAGCCTGCATCTTCAGGCCTTGAGATGAACACAGTATAAGAACAAGTGCTTGCTCCACCGTTTTGCTTCTCTTGTGATTTATAGCACTTGTAGCCATGGCTTATATGTCCCAGGGGAAGAGATGGCAGCTCCCTGATGTTAAACTCCTTGAGTCTTTTATTTTAAGTTGTTTAATATTTATGTGCTGAGGACCATAAACACGAAATTGCTCCTGGTAACTGACATTCTAAGTTTATAATGTAGAAGAGAAAATAATGCTCTACAAAATAGTCTCCTAGCTGTGGAAGTACCATTTTTCAGCAGTTTCACTCTGGTGTAATTTCCCTAATTCTCCTGCCAGCAATCTGATTTGGAGAGGAAAGTCAAGAGTATTTTTGTAGAACCATTAAAGGAACATTGGTGTAAAAAGTTCAGTAGAAACAGGATGTCCTTGAGTAGAGAAATAAGATCAAAAGATGTTCTACATAAAGGAAAAGGAGATATGGCTCCTGTCATGCTGATTTTAGAGTTTTCCTGCTCTGCGGAAAGCATTAGGTTGCATTAGGTTGCGACACTGAGATAATCTGATTTAAATGTATGCATAGACACGACCAAACAGGCTGCAGACTACCCGTGGAAAACTGCAATTCTGCCACCCAGGTCCTTGAGTTCACCCCTCACCTCACCTCTGGAAAAGGTGAAAAGCACAGTGCAGGGTTTTTTATGGGCTGCTGATGAAAACACCTGGGCAGCACCTGGCACAAAGAGGGACCCGAGAATACTGAACTGAACATGACTCTGCTTAGGGTTGAGACCCTTGAAGTGTCATTCAATAGGATTTTCTCCTGTTTCTAAGGGAGAGGCACATGTGAAGTCAAGTTGTCGTCCTTCACAGGCTGTGCCTCAAAACTGCATTTGAGCTCATGAGAATCTTTGTAGCAAAGACTGAGTCTCCTGAGGTTGGGCGTCGTCCGCATGCTGCTTTGCCTGCCCTGAGTGGACTGGGTTTTGGGAGAAGCAGAGACGGTTGCACGGGGAGGTGAGAGGCGGGCAGCTCTGGCTTTTGTGGCAGCAGCACCTAGTGGCAGAAAATGAGAGTGAGGAGAGCGCGTTTGCCTGTGGGAGGATGCTTTCCCACTCCAGTGACCGGCCAGAAAGTAAACCTTAATGCTTCTCACCCCCAACTTCCTTGAGTTTCTTTGTTTTTTCAAACTGGTAAGAAAATTAACTTCTAATCAAGAGGGCGGTCTGTTCTTGCCAAAGATTAATTCTCTAGCAAATATTTTTCCAGTCTAAGTAAGAGGTTTGAAGTGGAAATCCTTGTCTCTCCTACTGTACACGTGGCAGCATTCCTGGTCACTGATGTGTTTGACCAGATTTGGGACATGAATCTATTACCGTGCAGATTGTTAGAAATTCACTCCCTTATTTTTTGAACTAGGAATTCACTGTTAACCTCTTTGATTTGGGAGGGATAGCTCTCAAGG
Source organism: Equus quagga (assembly GCF_021613505.1). NCBI lineage: Eukaryota > Metazoa > Chordata > Mammalia > Perissodactyla > Equidae > Equus > Equus quagga. The sequence goes on from NC_060270.1 coordinate 91,867,990, forward strand.
CCCTTTCAGTTCCCAAATCCTAGATCTCTGATTTCTGGATGAGCAGGAATTGAGTTGAATGTGCAGGATGTTATATTTCCCAGAATATTCAGATATTTCATCTGCTGAGAAAGGTGGGCAAAGTAGTGTTTTAACCAAATCAGGATCCCAGAACCAATCTCTGTGCTGTGGGATACACCACACCAGTCTGTTCATCTTATTAGCGAGCTGACAGCTGGCTATCGTTGCATTGACTGTCGTTGCAAAACCAGGATATCAAAAATGACATAACTAACCCAAAAAATTAAACATGATGTTTCGTTTCAGGATGATGAAATTAACCAGCAGAGCCAGCTGGCTGAAAAGCTAAAGCAACAGATGTTGGATCAGGATGAGGTAAAGAATACAATAAAAATTTTTTTACAAGGTTCTTTTATTACTCTTTGTTGTTGATGTTTGTTTCAGAAATTTAATTTGCAAAGAATTTTTTTTAAAATCACTGAATCCTGTGGAAATTTGTTGGTAGATTTCCTTTCAATGCCTGTTAAAAGCTGATTTTAGCTGAATTTAGAAAATAAATGTCTGACTTCATAGAGCCCTGGCGCTTTGAGAGTGAGGAGCTGATTGCTACACTTAGTCTTTGAAGAACAGAGACAAAGGAAGAGCTTGGTAGTTGAGCAGGAATGATTTTTACTTCCTCATACCCACAGCCCAGCATTCCTGCTTCTTGCTGGTTTAGTCTTTTTCAGCTTTGCAAATCAGCCAGCCCAGGTCTTTGATGTACACCATGTTCTCATGCTATCTTGTAGGGGGAAAAACCCACGAAGAACGAAAGTAGCAAGTAGAGGAGGGGAGAGGAAAGAGGACGGGTCCAGGTGCTGTGACAGTGTGTATGTGATACAGTGAAAAGGAGGCAAAGTGTTTTCAGTCTTTCCCCAGTGGCATTCAGTTCTCCGGGAAATTTCTGTATTGCATCGTGTTTGCCAAGTATTTTACAAACAGGAACCTAAGCAGAGGACAGACAGCCAATCTATCAAACGTGGATAATGGAGTAATTCTCTTGCTGAAGGCCATCTAAGTATTTTTTTCTCTTTTGTGCTTTAGAGTGCTTTCTGCTTTGTTGCTAAAATGCTGCGGATTGGATCACATGATGCAATTATAGCAGGTGGCTTGGGTTCATGTCCCGAGTCCCAGCCCTCCCATAGACGTGACTCTCTCTGTAACCATTTCCTTCCTCTGCCTCTTTGTTCCCCTTCGTCTCTGCAGGGCAATGATTAAGCCCCCTGCCCAAACACTTCCCTTGGCAGGGAGATCATCTGTGCCTTTGCAATCAGATCAACCGTATTTAATTGATTTCCCTCTTAACTCTAGTTGAGTCTTCCATTTGCTTAGTATTTCCTGCCCTCTTCCTCCCATTCTATTCCTTTGCATCTCCAACTTGGTACAACTGCCTGTGCTAAACTTTCCTTTCTGTTACAATTACAACTCTTAATATTTTTCTTTTTATATACTCTCATGGCAATATCTGTTCATTATAGGAAGATCAGAAGATACAGTAGGCACAAAGATAATGAAAGCATCCGCAAACCCAGTCATTCACTTTTAACTAGTGTTAATGTGTGGGGTATATCCCTCTATATATCTTTGATGAATATTAAGAAAAATTGACGACTGCCCTTTTATATTGTTTTGATTGTGTCTGAAATTGACCTGTTTACAATGTGAAATGGTAATAATGGTAAACAACGATGTAAGTGTTATGATAGTCCTCAGAAATGAGTCCCCCATGAGTTAAGCCTATGTAGCTAACATGCTATTTTTCAGTCTAGTATCTGAATACATAATAGGATTTCTAGTTATCCTGAGCTTTTCCAACTTGTTTTCTTGTATCTGTTTTTTTTTAACTACTTTATTTTGGACAGAGCACAGAACAGAAACATTTGAACATTTAGATTCACCAATTCCACACCATCTCATTTCCCCAGCTTTTAGCTTCCACAAGAAGAGACTATGAGAAGATCCAGGAGGAGCTGACACGTCTCCAGATTGAAAACGAGGCAGCCAAAGATGAAGTGAAGGAAGTTCTCCAGGCCCTGGAGGAGCTGGCTGTCAATTACGACCAGAAGTCACAGGAAGTGGAGGACAAGACCAGAGCCAATGAGCAGCTGACAGATGAACTGGCCCAGAAAACGGTTGAAGCATTTGTTTCTAGGGGGCGGGACTTCCTCAGCTGCCATTCCTGTACTTACATTGATGTTTGTTGACAGACAGTATATAGAAAGGCAGTTGGCTAATGGTTTTTCAGTGTTTGACGTAGATGCATTCTCTGAAATCCTCTAATAATTGAAAAACTTTGTGTAAATAACTTTTGTCCTCTCATCCCGGCACTGCATATCACAACTGTTTTATATCCAGGGGATTTATAACATTAGCAGAGATGCCTTGTGGAATAGTCAGGAGAGTGCAGACTTTGGAGTCAGAAAAATCCTGGTTAACATTTTGACTTTACAACTGTTAAGCCTTAGTCCAGACATTTACATTTCTTGAGTATTCATTCCCTTATTTGTAAAAAATGGTGATAATAACATCTCCCTTTCAGAGCATGAGAATTAGTGACAGTTTACATAAAGTACTTAGCACGGACCTGTGTATATGCTACAATATCAATAAATAAATCTTAAGTGTCTTGTTAACAGGTAGGAGTGGGTGACCCATGGAACGTACTGATTTCTCTCCTCTTGATTACACCTTCCTGAATGAAATCCATTCCCTCCCCATGGCTCCTTGTCCTGGCCCAGGACTGAGCTCTCCTGGTTTGTTTCTTATCCTGTTTTAAGCGAGTGCTTCAGTCTGCACATTTCCTAGTTGTCAGATTCTCCTAGTCAAAGATGCCGCAGGTTCTGCACAGTGAGCTAGCAACCGCAGGATCAGTGAGCATTTGGTGAGGTGGCTGGTGGTGGGATGTGTCCATTTTGTCTTTTTCTACTTGGAAAATGGGTGATGGGAAGCTGAGTGGCCGTTACCAGCTGCCCTTGGCACCTCGGCCTGATGGCCTGGTATCATGGGACTGTGCCCAGCCTCCATTGTGGAAAACATCCAGTCCTCCTGGGCAGGGAGAAGGAGCAGATGGTGCAGGAAGGCTAATCTGCTCACCGTGGAGCTGATGGAAAATGCTCCTCACTCCATACATTCAACTGCATGGAGGAAGACCTTTTTAATGGCTTCCCCAGATGGAACTGCTGCTTCCGTGGATTTTAAAAAGAAAATGAAATAAGCAGTGGCAATGCCAAAAAAAAACAAGTGAAAAAACAAACCAGAAATCACTTAGGAAAGGAGGAGACTTAGATGTTCTCTGTGTACTGTTTCTATAGGATTCTTTAGCTAGTCCTTGTATTATTTTCTTCTCAAAACAATGAAACATTTTCCATAATACAATTCTTCCTTTCTGTCAAACCAAAGTATTACTAGACTTGTTTAGAGTACTATTTTTGGTCAGATCATTAAAAAGTGCTGTAGTAAAATAGCTGCATGTGGAAGAATTGCATAAAGTCTTTACATTAACCTCCACAGCTCCATAATTTAGGGGAATTATTTTCTTTGTTGGCTGAGTTAATACCAACACACCAAAAGATGGCTATTCTCTTGATGTTGAGGGTTCATTAAGTTAGTCGAAAATATGTATGCCTTTTGGTAACATACATGAGGGATGGGAAAAAAATAGTTTTGATAATATTTGGAATAAATATTTTGAATAAATATTCCAATAAAATGGAATTTTTGCTATATATTAGAAGCCATCTCTTGTTGAACTTGCATAATTTTGGAAAGAGATGACGAGTGTTCAATTCAGCTTCACTGTGAAGATTAGAAGACTTTTGCTAAGTTGTTTTCTAAACTCATTTCTGTCCCTCGGGGCCTTCCAGACCCATCTATTATTATGAAGTCAGGTGGGAATTTGGAAGTGGTCCAGGGAGCCACTTGGTTTGGGAGTGGAGGTGTGTACGCTTGCAGGTATGTTTAGATGTTTGAGAATGTGGAGTGAAACAGAACATCTGGTAAGCAGGAAAGTGTGATTACATGTTATAAACCTAAGGGCTCCTTTTGGGCTTTATTTTTAATAAGGAAACTTATTTCACAGGTCTGGAAATCGTCATCTGATATATAGATATATAACATATCAGGTCAAGACAAGTCCTCTTCTTATCAGAGAATGCAGTGCTATGCTATAGTTTGCCTTAAGAGAACTCCTATGTTGCAGTAACATGAAATGGTACAAGAGTTCCATCCTAGATTATGTTGTTGTTCTTTGCAACGCTGCATGTGTTACATCAACGGACAACTCTTTTAATTTGTTATTACAATTTGTTTTTCAGACTACGTTGACAACCACACAGAGAGAGCTGAGCCAGCTACAAGAGCTAAGCAACCACCAGAAAAAGAGAGCCACTGAGATCCTGAATTTGCTGCTGAAGGATCTAGGGGAGATCGGTGGGATTATTGGCACCAACGATGTGAAGACTGTAAGCCGGCCCTTCCTTTGTCCTCTCTGCCTGCTCTTACGACAGAGCGGTTCTAGACCAGCGGGGTCTGGGTTTTATTCTCTTAAGTAACCAGTGCTTATCATAGTGCTTTGCATCTGCCATGTGCTTCATAATATTCGAATGAATGAACAAAGGCTGATTGAATGACTAAGTAAATGATTGTTTGGATGAGAAGGAGGAGAAAAAAGTTTACCTTTCAAATCTAGGAAGTCTCTTCCGATCTTGGTTGGCCTTATGTAAACTGGTTTATTCCTCAAACTTATGGGCCAGTGTCACAGAAGTTTGGAGTTAGATAGGTTAAGCAACAGTTCTGGTCTCATAATTGTGTTTTTCCTTTTCTATGAGAACCCAACAGAGTGAAAATTCTCCAGCCAATCAGTATGAATTAGGAAAGCTTTCAGTTGATAGTAATAAGATTCTAGCAGTGGCTTAAAAAAGTAAAGCCACATTTAATCATTCACAGTATTATGAGAAGTCTGGAATCTTGCTATTCAGGTTGTGATCTGCATCACCTGGGAGCTTGTTGGAATTATAGACTCTCAGGCCCACCTCAGACCTACTGAATCAGAATCTGCATTTTAACAAGATTCCCCAGGTCATTCTTGTGTTTTTTAAAGTTTTAGAAGCAAATTTTGCTTTGGTGCAGTGTTTCAACAGTATCAAGGATCCAAGATCTTTCTTTATTTCCTTTCTGCTTTTTCAACCTGTTACCTTTTCCTATCTGTAGGGTTTTGTCTCATGGTAGCAAAAGAGCTGCTATAGCACCAATCATCACATCCTCACACAAACACATCCAAGGTAGATGGGCTGAAGAGAGAGCCAAATTTCATCTAGGACGGAACTATATCCCAGAAGTCCTTAATAGACATCTGTTATGCCTTATTGGCCAGAATTGAGTCACATAGTCACCCCAAATTGATAGGGAAGCTGGGAAAGCAAAGAGAAATGGAATGACTGTAATTGGCTTAAACCAACCATGGTTATAATCCCCTGAAGTTGTGCACACTGGTGCCACTGATAGCAAGTAAGTGAGGTAGGAAGAATGCAGGTGGTGTAAAGTTGTCCCTGAGCTAGGAATAGAGGGAAAAGAGAGAATAAACAATGTTATCAGCCAGAAACAAGTAACCATTTGCCACAATGTAAAGAGGCTGTTGAAAAATAAAACAGATATTTAAAAAGATGGCTATCTTGAAGTATAATTGACATAAAGTAAGCTACACTTATTTAAAGTGTACAGTTTTGGAAGTTTTGACATACGTACACACTCATGAAACCATCACCACAGTAAGATTAGGAACATATCCATCACCCCAAAAAGAGTTTGAGGCTGTTCTGGTCTCTTTATTCTGTTTCATTGGTCTAATCTTTATGCCATTACCATACTGTTTTGATTACCATAGCTTTATATTAACACAGCACCTTGTACAGAGTAGCCATTGATAAGTGTGGGTTGATTTTATCAAGCCAAAGGAAAGGTGTTACATTGCTCAACTTCCACTTCACAAGTCCCTAAAACCAAATTCTTTGAGTTTAGTCATTTGACCTTTAAAAGGCTAAATTCGACATCAGCCTGCCTTGTGGGAACACTCAGGTTTGGAGTTGGGATTATTAAATTCTAGAAAAGTCTCCCCAAGTTACTTCCATTTACAGGCATTTCTGGGAAACACAGAAAGTCCTTCTTGGATGGTATAACATAGCTAGGCTTAGAATATATGACCTCTTGTAAACCTAATCATTCTTTCATGGAACCTCTATTGTAACTGAATGTTTCATGAATCTTCACGAATGAATCTAATTTTAGCATTGAATTCTCAGATACTATAAAATTAACCTTATTTGGCTCCAGTTTGGTGATTGTATGTTTGAAGATTTAACTTTTAGAAGCATACGTTGGTGTTGAGGAATAAACTTCAGACGTTGGGGTGATTAAATGGCCCTTGAAACATGAAGGTGGAGTTGATTTATGGGAAGTTGGCGCCTGCTGCTGATAACGATAAAGGAAGATATTTTTATGCTGAGTTCTAAAATAGAGCTGATGAAAAATGCTAATGAAATCAAGGAGTGTCTGGGTGCTTCAGCATTAAAAAAAAAGAGTCCTTACCTTTGGGAATCTGAAATATGATTGAAATTATTTTTAAATTCTCAACTGAATGTTTTAAAGATATTTTTGGATTCCAGACATTGGATGCCCTAGTTAATTTCATTGATAACTAGTTGATTTCATTGATAAGTTTCACTTATAGAGCATCATGTTCTTAATCATTTAGTTTTTGGATTTTTTTAATAGTTATGATTTAATTATTAGAGCAATGAGAGCTAACAGGAGGAGTTATGTGACTTTGGGTGAGTCACTCACTTCTCTGGGCTTTATTTTCCTACTTTGTAAAATGACAAGATTAGTCCAGATTATCACAAAGATTGTCAGCTCAGAAATTACAAGATATATACAGATGCTTCTCAGATCTGTCATTATGGGTACAGATACTTTTTCCTTTTTTCTCCCAGCTTTATTGAGATATAATCGACATACAATTTGTATAAGTTTGAGGTGTATAAGTTTAATGTGTTGATATGATACATTTATATGTTGTAAAATGATTATCACTGTAGCATTAGCTACCACCTGCATCCCATCACATAGTTACCATTTCTTTTTGTGGTGAGAACATTTAACATCTACTCTCTTAGCAACATTCAAGTATATGATACAATATTATTAGCTATTATCACCGTGCTGTTCATTAGATCCCCAAACTTGTCAATCTTGTCAAAACTGGAAGTTTGTACCCTTTGTCCAATATCTCTGTGTTTCCCTCACCCTCCAACCCCTGGTAACTACCACTCTACTCTCCGTTTCTCTGAGTTTGACTTTTTTAGATTCTACATATAAGTGAGATCATACAGCATCTGTCTTTCTCTGTCTGACTTATGTCACTTACTTCACTTGAGGGATGAGCCCTCAAGGTTCATCCATGTTACAGATGGCAGGATGTCCTTTCTCATGGCTAAATAATATTCCATTGTGTGTGTGTGTGTGTGTGTGTGTGTGTGTGTGTGTACATACACATATATACATATACACACACACACTACATCTTCTTTAACCTCATCTGTTGACCGACACTTAGATTGTTTCCATTTCTTGGCTGTTGTGAGTAATGCTGCAGTGAACACAGGAGTGCAGGCATCTCTACAAGATCCTGATTTCAGTTCCCTTGGATATATACCCAGAGGTGGGATTGCTGGATCATATGGTAGTTTTGTTTTCCTTTTTTGCTGGGAAAGATTTGCCCTGAGCTAATATCTGTTGCCAATCTGCCTCACTTTTTTTTTTTTCCTTCCTAAAGCTCCTGTACATAGTTGTATATTCTAGTCATAAGTCCTTGTAGTTCTTCTATGTGAGCTGCCACCACAACATGGCAACTGACAGATGAGTGGTGTGGTTCTGCGCCTGGGAACTGAACCCAGGCTGCTGAAGCGGAGGGCACCAAACTTTAACTGCTAGGCCATCAGGGCTGGCTCTATTTTTCACTTTTTGAGAGACCACCGTACTGTTTTTCATATTGGCTATATCAATTTGCAATCCTACCAGCAGTGCACTAGGGTTCCCTTTCTCCACACTTAGATGTTAGAATGGCTATCATCCATTCTAACAGGTGTGAAGTGATATCTTTTTATGGTTTTGATTTGCGTTTCCTGATGATTAGTGATACCAAGCCCCTTTTCATGTACCTGTTGGCCATTTGTGTGTCTTCCTTGAAAAAAATGTCTATTCAGTTAGTTCCTCAACCCATGTTTTAATCAGGTTATTCTTTTTGCTGAGTTTTATGAGTTCTTTATATATTTTGGATATTAACCCCTAATCAGATATATGATTTGCAAATATTATCTCCCATTCCATAGATTGCCTTTCCATTTTATTGTTTCTTTTGCTTTGCAGAAGCTTTTTGGTTTGATGTAGTCTCACTTATTGTGGATACTTTTCTTACTGTTTATGACTGCTCGATTGAAAGAATTCTTTAGATCTAAGAAAATGAGAAGATCAGGAAATCTTTTTCCAATGATCTTGTATTTTTGTTTCTAAAATTCTATTCTGTTCCCATGGGGTCCCCCCTTGTAGTACTGTGGGGTGAGGGGAAAAGACGGCTGTTAGTCTCCCCAAGTCCTCAGTGCCAGAATATGACAAGTCTGAACAAGGAAACAGAAGAACCCATATTTCTCCAACTCAGTTGTGTCTTGAAACATTTGCAGAGTCCAGGCAATATTTCGTTTAGTGAACAAAACAAAATGAGACCAGAAATGACAAGATGAGCCTAGCGTTGACTTTATCCAGGTTTATTAGTGAGCTTCCTCTTCTTTTCATGTTCCTATATCGCTGGGCTTTCCTTAAAACGAAGATTTCTAGGAATATAGCCACAAACAGAATAGGAAGTTGAGGTAGAGAAAATTAAATGGATTGGATTAGCTGCTAATTTTATTTTGACACACACTGACTTCCTTTAGTCCCATTCTGCCTTTTAGGTCTTAGAATGTGAACAGTCACTTTACTTACCTTTTGCTTGACCTAGAAATGGCACCTCGCATGGCCACTCCATTCTCTGGAGACATGGGGTGGGCGTGGCGGTGACTCCTCCTCTATGGACAGGGTAGAAGTAGTAGGCAGCATCTGCCTTCCCACGTTAAGGCAGCCTTTTCTTCTGAATTAATCATTCCTACTGGATCACACAGTCTAGTATATGCTACTGGAGTCATTGTCAGACCCAGGGGAGGGTTATGAATACCATTTTAGCAACAAACTCTGATTCTTCTTTTTGAAATAATAGTATACTGGAATTACAGAAAACTCTGAGCTTACGTGACTAAATATGTGAGCTTTCAAGTAAGAAACCTCACAGTTAAAAACTATATGTTTGGAGTATTTTTTTTTTTTCCGTCTGGCATGGACTCAAAATCTCCTTTTAGATCCTGAAGGACAAAAGTAGGCTTCAGATTCCATATTCCTAGCTCTTAAATGTTTGCTGAAAAAATAGTCATATGATGAGTTAATAACAGCACTAATGACAAAATGGGCAGTTAGAGTGTACTGTGGAACATCGAAAACCTTAGTTGAATCATTGCCTTAGAACCAGTTGAAGCCTCTATTCATGGGCTGAGTACTGGACGGCTTCTTTTCTCCTGAGGTGCTAGGATGCCCTCTGGTGGTTAAATAAAATATACACGGTTATTTTGCTCCTTTGGTCAATTGCCGTTCAGGACAGTTTGCATCTCAGCAAATGGGTTTCTATCCCAAGTATCTTGCTTCAGTTTTTGTTTCCAATAGAGCTCTGAAACTTAGACACCAAATATGAGATCATGAGGGAATGCTGGATGTCAGAATCTTCTCTTCTAAAGGTGGATTCAGACTGTTATTCTCAGATGATCTTAAATAATAGGCTGGATTCCTTTCTGCTTAGAAGGGTCAAACACATAGAGGCAGGGAAACACAGACTGGTAGTAATGAGAAGTCATGGAGGAAAACCTTCATCCAGAGGGGCTTTTGGTAATGGCACGTTCTTATTCACTAGTTTTGTTGTTGTTTAGTTGAGGACTATATAGAAGATCCTTTTTATTTCAGCCCTTGCTTGTAGAACCCATATTCAAGCCACTAGACTACTCTCTCTGAATAGCAAACTCTAGAGAACATAATTGAGGTTTTGATTTGATGTATTATAGGGACTCAGAGTCACTTTTAGGAACACTGGGTCTCGCTGCTGTTCTAGAAATACAAGGTATAAGACATTGAATGGAAGACCTCTTCAAAGTTCTCTCTTTTTTTAATCATTAATGTCCTCTCATATCATCCCTTATATCCTAAAAATCAATTGTAATGAGAAACCTGGTTAAGTGAGGATTGTATTTATCAGAAATTTTTACCTGAGGTTCCAGAGAACTTGGGATTGAGCATATAGTACTTTTCAGAGATCATTTTCAGCTTGTGGTCCTTTTAGTAGGGATGCTTGACCAGAAATCCACAGACATCTTGAGGATCCATGGACAGGTTTCAGAGGCCCCACAAACCTCTGGAAATTGTAGGCAGTAGTTGAGTGTGTTCCTTCCTGTGCTCAGTTGGCAGATGTGAATGGAGTCATTGAAGAGGAATTCACCATGGCCCGTCTGTACATCAGCAAGATGAAGTCGGAGGTCAAGTCGCTGGTGAACCGCAGCAAACAGCTCGAGAGCGCCCAGATGGACTCCAACAGGAAGATGAATGCCAGCGAGCGGGAGCTGGCAGCGTGCCAGCTGCTCATCTCCCAGGTCGGTTGCCCTTTCCTCCTCATTTCACACCCTTGTTCTCTTGAAATCTGCTTCCTGCATGCTCTTACTGGGGCTGATGGTGTATAATAGGATAGTTGGTGGACTTTGCTTTATATGACACTTGTTCATGGCCTCCCTGGCCAAGGAGGGCCCAGGCTTATTCCTAAGGCTAGATTTTGTATGAATTACATGAATTACCTTCAGTCCTTTTTTAAGGGATGTGTATGTATATCTCTATCCAGCTGTCTATGGATAGGTAGGTAGGTAGGTAGGTAGGTAGATAGAGACATATAATGAATGGACACGATCTGGTGGAATCAAAAACTCATCAGCGAAGATAACATTCCTTCATCTGTTAATCTCTACCACAGGTCCAATTTAATGTGGGAAAGCAGAAACTACTGTTACTGCTGCTACTATTAATAGTAGTAGCAGGTAACATTTTATTGAGTGTTTACTATGCACCATATAACCATCCACTATGCCAAGCAGTTTACATGCATTATCTCACTTGATCTTAAAAAAAATCCTGGTGGACAGGTTTTATTATTGTTCCTATTTTTTAGATAAGGAAACTGAGACTTAGACATATTAAATATACTGTCCAAACTCATACAGCCAGTGAAAGGCAGAGCTGGGACTCAAACCAATGTGTGTGTGAACCGAAAGCCTTGAAGGGATGTTCCAGCCCTAGGGCACATTTCACTCGCTCAGTGAGTAAGACTGCTCCTCTTCCCACTGGAATGTCATTTCCATTTTAGTAAGGCAGTTTCAGAAAATAGCAGCCTAGTTTCTGGTCTGCCACTGATATCTGAGCTTGGTGTTTCGAGTTTGAGGTTTCTGTGAGTGCAGCTCACTGCCTTGTACCAGGCATTCAAATGGCTGAAGTCATTTGGGGGAAACAGATACCACCGTGGAGTGTTGCATTCAGTATTCTGAGAGAGACAGAATCATGCTCCATTCTGGATGCCTGTAAACGTAGTAATAAGGATTCATAGAACCATCTCCAGCCTCCTTGACTCCAACCATAATAATCTAAGAGACGCAAATTAAAACATCAAGGTTCCATTTTATAACTAACGTAATAAGCAAAAGTGTATTGAAAAGATGATTCAGTGCTAGTGTGTGATATGAGATTTATATACATTGTTGAGAAAAGCATAGTTTGGTCAGTCCTTTTGGAAAGTACCCTGGGAATCAAAATGCCTAAAAATGTAAGTACATTGGTCCAATAATTTCACTTATGGTATTTTTCATCGGTAATGAAAATAAAAATTTTTATTTTATATGGTATTGTCATTTCCTGATTTAAAATATTAAAAACTTATATGGAAGATGTTGAGTGCAGTATAATTTACATTATAATAAAATACCCAAATATCTATTGATAGATTAATAACAGAAGTTACATGGAAGAATATTATGCGTCTCTTACAAAAAAATTAATAACACCTAGCCATTTGGAAAGCATAATTATATAAAGTTAAGTGAAAATGCAAATACTGAGTTCTCTCTATTCTATGCTTTGCAACTTTGTAAAATATGCATTCATATAGATAAGACTAGGAACATAAGGGAGAAATAGTTGATAAATAGTGTGGTTTATGGGTGAAATTTTCACTACTTTTTCTGGATTTGCTTTACTATTTGACATTTTTATAATTTATAAAAATTGTGAAGAAAGCTGATAAACATTAGGGCACCGTATACCTCAAGCCTGATTTCCAGATCACCCGTTATGCTGACGTCATGTGCTTTTGGATAGTCCTACCCCTAACATGTAGGGGCCAAGGCAAGAGTACAAATAGAAGCCCCACAGCCTGCAGGCCACTATGACCTCTTTCCATCAGGACTGACCAGCCTCCATATCTAAGTCCCTTCTGCACTTTCTCTGAATTGATGGAAGTATGTAACTATGTCAACTGTAATCTATGTAGATGGATGATGGAGGCAGAAGGGCCAGCCCTGGGAGTGGCCCTCGGGCCATTGGAGTAGGGAGTTTCTAGGTTCCCAGTATTCAGAGTGAAGTCTTGAAGGGGATGTGGGTTCCAGGTGGGCACACTCTCTTGGCACATGAGCTCCTTTCTCAGTGGAGTGGGGTACAGCCAGAGGACAGCCCAAGCAGGATGCTTTAAAGTGTGGGGCCAAGACTGGAGCCCCAGTTGCTCAAGTCTTAGAGTGTCACTGACTTTGGGCATATGAGATCAGAGTGAAGAATATCAGGATGTTTTGGGGTTAAAGAATACCTGTGTTAGTTAGACAGGGCATTCTATGTTAGCAACAAATACAGTTTCCATTAGGGGCTATTTTGTACTCTGCTGCAATTTGCACAAAGCCAAAGAGTCAGTCACTATTTCCTGGGGTTCAAAAGTAAGAGAAACCATGGCTCTTTATTTTCTGAGATGATCTAAGGAATCTGACAAAATATTTCCTACTAAAATGCTATTATCTTCTTTGTTTACATTCGTCTTCTTCACCAAAAGCTGTGCTTATAAAATGACTGCTCCAACTGAGTCCCATTTCCCAGAGGTTATTTCATTAGATTAGAGTTCAGTCTCCAGGGTCTTCCTGCCTAGATGTGAAGCCTGTAGATCTGGAAGGGGGAGTGTCTGTTTATTTCCTTCTGCCTAGAAGTGACTACTGCCTCTGTTCAGTCAATGAGGGCCCATTCATTCATTCATTCATTCCACTAATATTTATGAAGCATATACTCTATACTCTCATGGAGCTAATGAGTAAAAAAAAAAATATATATATATATATATATATATATTATATATATATATATGTATATATATAAAAATCATGTAGAAGTTAGGTGCAATAAGAAAATGTTGGGGCCCAAGTGATAAGGATCTAGCCAGGACCATGTCTGGGAGGGTTGGGGGAGACCTTCCTAGGAAGAGGAAAATATAAAATGCAAAGTCCCTGAGACAGGAATTGGTGTGTCTGAGAGACAGAAAAAGAAGAGACCTGATGAGTTCCAAGACAGAATCCAGAGGTGGTGCAGGTTCAGAGAAGGAGGCCTCAGCCTAGACATTTTCCAAGCCCCTTTTTCTCCGGTACCCTCTGTTTTCTATAAGGAGGAAAACCAGATTGGGTTTTGGTATCTCACTTAAGTGGATGGTCAGGCGGGGCATGGCCGTGGGCATTGTCTGTGGGGACTGAAGCAGACGAGCACTTGGAAGAATCAGAGGACTGTCTTGGTCCATGATCCCAGATCCCAAAGAAAGGGCAGAATATGCACCATTTGGGTCTTGTACTCAAAAAAGGACTCAAGAACTCCTCCTCCCTTGCATTTTCCCATCAGACAGTCCCAGGCCAGCGAGGAGGAGCACTTGCTAGTCATTCACTCCTCTTTTTGATCTATTACTTGTTTAAAGCATGAAGCCAAGATCAAATCCCTGACAGACTACATGCAGAACATGGAACAGAAGAGGAGGCAGCTGGAGGAGTCCCAAGACTCGCTCAGTGAAGAGCTGGCTAAGCTCCGAGCCCAAGGTAAATAATTGACTACTTTGCAGGTGTCAAAGTCTTGGCCTAAATCAGACACTCTCTAGTTGGCTGGACTCATGATGTTTTGTTTTGCTCAATTAAAGCATTTCCAGGTCTACTGAAAACAATGGCATATTGGAAAAAAACGGAGAAACATCTAGAAGACTGCCCCCCTATATCTGATCCTCTTTACATTTTCTCGACATCTGCCCTGCTGCCTGAGTCAGACTCCTCTCCTTTCTCCATCTCTTGCCTCCAGTCTATCTGCAGGGCCTGTCAATTCGAGCTGCCAGATGTTCCTCTGGTTCTGCTCATCTCTGTCTTCATTGTCACTGTCCTTAATCCTAATTAAGAATTGTGGCTACATCTATCACCAATGGTCCCACTCCTAGTCTGCTCTAGGCTGGCCACTGTGCTGCATCCCAAGGGACTAAAGTCATGCGCCACATAATGACATTTTGGTCAATGGGGGGACCACATATATGATAGGGGTCCCATAAGATTAGTACCCTACAACCTAGGTGTGTAGTAGGCTATACCATCTAGATTTATGTAACTACCGTAGGGGAGGAAAAACTTTTTATTTACCATTTTAGTACCTTCTGACTGGTCTAAAGATTAAATTGACATGAGTCAGAATAACAGGAGAGAAACAAACAAATGTTTAATAGCATGTATGCATGAGAGGAACCCAGGAAAATCAAGTAACTTACCAAAATGGCTGAAGACCTCACCTTAAATACCATCCTCAGCTAAAAACGAAATACGATGTTGGGGGTGGAGAGAGTCAGTGACTTCAAAGGGAAGGAAAGCAATTCACAGGTAGGTGAAAAGGAGCAAACATTTCAAAAACAAGTGTTTGTTTGATCACACAGAAACAGAAGAACAAAGAGGGGAGCCCAACAAACAGGCTTTTCTAGGTTCCTCCCTGTCTACAACCTAGTTCATGTTATGCTAAGGTGATAGCTCACGTTCTGAGAAACGTTTTTTTAATCTGAATTCTTATAGGCAGTTAAGGGGTTGGTAAGCAAGGAAAGCCTTCTGAGTCTTTTGTTTCTTAAAAATAATCAGCCTAGGGGCTGGCCTGGTGGTGCAGCGGTTAAGTGCTCACGTTCTGCTTCAGCGGCCTGGGGTTCACCAGTTAGGATCCTGGATGCAGACATGGCACCACTTGGCAAGCCATGCTGTGGTAGGCATTCCACATATAAGGTGGAGGAAGATGGGCACGGATGTTAGCTCAAGGCCAGTCTTCCTCAGCAAAAGGAGGAGGATTGGTGGCAGATGGCTCAGAGCTCAGGGCTAATCTTCCTCAAAAAAAAAAAATCAGCCTAGGGGGCTGGCCCCGTGGCCTAGTGGTTAAATTGGCATGTTCTGCTTCAGCAGCCCAGGTTCAGTTCCCAGGCGAGGACCTATACCACTTGTCAGCAGCCATGCTGTGGCAGTGACTCATACAGAGTAAAAGAGGATTGACACAGATGTTAGCTGAGGGCAAATCTTTCTCAACAAAAAAATTAGCCTAAAGTAATCCTCATGTTAAAGAGACACATTTTGGGGTGGCAAATTTTGTTCCCCTTCACTACTCTATGATATTCACACAACCATGAAATCACCTAACAGTGCATTCCTCAGAATGTATCCCTGTTGTTAAGTGATATGTGACTGACTATATTCTAAAATCAAATTCTATCTTATGCCCAACGCTGTGCCTCTGACTCTTCCATGCCGTCCGTTACTCTTAACATAAAGCCTGAACTTCTACCAATGGCTTCCCTGTACCCTCCATCCTTTGGATAAACTCTTCCCTTTGTCAGGCAGCCTCCCAACCCCTTTTGCTTAGGGAAGTGTCTGACACTTAGGAAGCACTCAGTCAATATCAATAAGTAGAAGCAGAAATTCAAGAGAGGTGACTAGAAATGCAGAAACCAGAACAGGAATAAGAATGTAAGCATTGTGGTGAAATGGGAACATGCATAATGTTATGGGTTGCAATGAAAATTGCTAGAGTCCCTTTTGAAAGCATTTTGAAAATACACATTAATAATCCTAACACTTTTCATACCTTTTGATTCTCATATCTCAAATATTCATTGCAGAATTACTTATATTAGTGAAAAATAAAAAGCCGCCTAAATGCCCAACAGTTAAATGAACTATGGTGTATTGTTTAATAGAAGATTTTTTCATATTGGAGATGAAGTACATGGAGGCAGTGCCACTATGCTTACAGTACAACCTTAGATTAAAAATCATAATATGTAATTTTATCCTTACTGTGGTTATAACATTTAAAAATCAGTGGAAGTGTGTGTTCCAAGGCCTACAGATTAATATTTGAAATGAAAATGGTTTTGATAGGGTAATAGGATTGGTGATGCTGTTATCCTTTTTTTATTTCCTTTATTGTTAAATAGTTATTTGCTCAGTAAATACATTTTGTTTCAAATGCCAAAGCAAATTAAAAAAGAAAGAGAACATATACACAGTCGCCATGACCTTGTAATGTTTTCTCTCTGTGATGATGGATGAATGTGAGGAATAGAGTGCTCCACCCAAAACTTGACATGGCAAAGGACTTTTCTGTCTTGTAAATGGCTCCTGCACTGAGTAGGAGTGCCAATGAGTAGAAATAAAATAGAAGTGAGAGGACCTGAAATAAAGAGGAACGGACTAGAGAGAAAACTTAGTGAGTTGAATGTCACTGTCTTAAACCATTTTGCTCCCTCCAGCCCCACCTCCCGGTTTAGGCTGCCTGTTGACGGTGTGTCAGGGAGTGCCACTGCCTGGGAATGGGCTGGGACTGGCCCCCTGGAGGTGTGCCACACCGCAGCCCTGCCCCAAAAATGAGGCCTTCCTGTTTAATCTGGAGAGTGTTATTTTATATTTCTGTTTTCTTTGTTCTTATCCTTAGATTATGTTTTCTTGCTCCAGATTCTTAGAGAAAAACAGCTTACCTATGGGAGGTAAATTAGCTCTTTCTGGAACTCTAATAGTGTCACGAATCTGAACGCCATTAACAGTGGCAGCATGCTTTATAATCACAAAGCACATTTATGTACATTGCCTCGGAGCGGCTCCCAGAGGCCATGTGGGGAACCAGTCCTGCGAGGCGTGAGGTCAGTTCTAGAGTGGCCTGCCCCAAGGTGACACTTGTCCCCTGCAATCATCACTCCGCCCGGAGGACTTAGGTAGTATCCCAGAAGGGGTCAGCCTTGCTTTAGCCAGAAGTCCTCTAAAGAGGCACATTCGTATGGTTATACCGTGGTTGTAATTGGTGATATAAACTGATGTTTCACTCTATTGCCATTCTTCTTTTTTTGTTTTTTAATTTTTACTTTTGGGGGCGAGTCCTGCCAGTTAAGTCTTAAATCATCATTTAAAATTCAAAACAGAAAAAATGCACGAGGTCAGCTTCCAGGATAAGGAAAAGGAACATCTGACGCGCCTGCAGGATGCTGAGGAAATGAAGGTGTGTATGGCCGCCCCTTCCACCGGGCCTAGCATGCATTTGGACTGGATTTTCTTGTTTGAAGAAAATGTCTCCTTCAAAGATGTGTGTGGCAGTGTGGTGGGCGGGAGGGGAGAGGCCGATGCTGGGCATTCAGAGCTGTTCTCAGAGTGTGGCCTGGCTTACAAATCTTGGAGGTGTCTAGAAATTCTAGATGTCTGTAGCTAATAGTTATGTTGCATTAGTACATTTTTCCCCCCGTTCCTGACAAAGAGGGAAAGGGCAGCACCTCCCAGTCACTGCGTGGGCCATACTGACAGGGTTCACATCTGAAGAAATGCTGGCCCCTCCTTTAAATGGAAGAAATCACCTCTCCCTCCTACCTTTTTAAAGAAACACCCCAAATTTGAATTTCCATCTTAAACATAAAGATCTTTAACTTTGGTCACATTTTAAACAGTAAAGGAAAATGTAGGAAAAATGATTGGGAAATAAGATTTTCAGGTGAATAAAATGACAGATGAGAAATGTGGAATTCTATTAGTTTTAGGCAAACTGCGAGCCCTGTTGGGTGTAAGCTCATAGTTAAAGCGGTGCCCACAGCATGACCCTGCTCCAGCCAGCAGCACAGGCACCCTTGCCTGGTTTCACTGCGCTTTGGTGCAAAGGGCTCCTTTGAACATCACCATGAGTCTGTGCAGTGGGCAGGGTGGGGCAATTATGTAAATTTTACAGGTGAGGAAATGCACCTCACACAGGTGACACGCCTTACTGGAGGTCACCGTGTAGCAAGAGGTCCGTGCCCTCTGATTGACCTGGCTGGGGAAGCCATGTAGCTCGAGGGAGCTGTAGAAGGTCAAGGGAAAACTTTTCACTTGAGCAATGGGCTAATTTGCTCCTAGGACCCTCTCCGTTTCATTACAGATCCTTGGGTTTTGTTGTCCCAGTAAAGTACAGTGGGTTCTGGGGCCCCCAGTTTTGGGATCTTACAGCCAAGGGGTGTGGGGTTGGAGGCAGAAGTGGTCCAGGACTTGTCACAGACTGGGCTGAGAGCCAACAAGTGGCTGACACATCTCTCTCGGCCTGGCTTGCAGAAGGCGCTGGAGCAGCAGATGGAGAGTCACCGGGAAGCCCACCAGAAGCAGCTGTCCAGACTTCGAGATGAAATTGAGGAGAAGCAGAAAATCATTGATGAGATTCGGGAGTGAGTTGGCACGGGGGCTCCTGGGACATGGGGGTGGGCGTGACTCTTGGGCCAGCCTGGAAGGATGTGACTTTTAGCCAAGGTCTGTGCTCTTCTCGCCCTGTGGGCTCTGGGCTCCGCCCTTGTGCCCCAGCGGGCTGGACGTGCTGCTTCCGCAGTCTGTTCTTCCATCTGGAGCTGAGCCTCTGGGGGCTCTGGTGCGGCAGGTGGCAGGCGGGCCCAGCTCCCCTTCCTAGTCCTCGAGGAGTAGGGTCACGTTGGTGACTCAGCCGGGCAGACATATGTGATGGGGATGCGCTGTCTATATGAAAGTACAAAAAAGACCCTAAATTGGTCCTGACTCAGGCATTCTGATAGGTTGATAAATGCTCCAGGTAGATAGCTCCCGTTGCCTCCTTAGCCCAACATGTGCATGCACACTGCACAACTCTGAGCCACTTGGTCGCATGTGCACACTGCTTAGGGACCCACATTGTCATGTGTCTATGCTGGTGGACATGTGGCGTCTGCCAGGACAGCATCATTGCAGCTTGTCTCTGGTGATGCCCCCCTCAAGGCCATTCTCCTGTCCTGTCACAGCCACTGAAGAGTCTCCGGCTCCATGGCAATCTCTCCCTCTTTCTCTCTTACTTTCTCACGTCATCACCTCATTGCCTCCCAGCTGGGAGGTGTCTTCAGGACCCTCTCCTGAGGGTTCTTAGTATTTTTGCACAGTGAATCCCTTGGCAATCTTTGAACCTCTTTGTACAATAATGTTTTTAAATGTCCCAAATAAAAGACATGGGAAAACAATTATGTAAAAATATAATTCCATCCACTGACACCCCCCTGCCCGCTCCCCAGGTCTAGACTAAAGAAGAGGCTCCTTCCCCTCCCGTTTTCTGTAGATGAAGAAAGAGCTGTCAACGTGGGAAGCAAGGTTAAATGATTTACTTAGGGTCACACTGCTAAACAGAAATCAAACTGGAGTTAGAGTTTAATTCTCCAGACTACTGATCCAGATCTCTTTCAGATGTTGTGAGCTGCTCGCACAGCCCATTTACATTTTAAAAGAAGAAACTGGCACCCAGAGCAAAAGTGTCAGTGGTGTGATGGGGACTCAGCACAGCCCACCTAAGGAAAGCACCTCACATCGTCCTGCCCCCGTTCTTCTGTGCTGCCCCATGCTGTCGTTCCTGCTGTGCTTTCCCCTGCAAGCCTGTCTCCAGTGCCGTACCCTGATTAATCACCCTCAAAATGTTCAGCTGGAAGGGGAGAGGAGAGAGGGAAGGAAGATGAGAAAGAGGGAGGGTCGGTGAGCCAGTTAGCAGGTGGGGATTTCCTTGTCCTGTGCTTTTCAAAGGGACTCTGGATTTCTCCTTCAGGTAGTGCCTAGTCTGTTCCTTTACAGTCAGAGGCATGGCCTTACGAAAGGTTTTATGAGTACTAGGCTGATGTAAATGTTGACCTAATGCCCCCAACCCGGTGGCAAGTTTCTTTTTTGCAGCAGACCCTGGGCTGCTTTGGTTTCCTCTCTCTGGCCCCCTTCCTTGAGGACTGCATAGATTGGACCCGTCCCTGTGTCAGCCAGAAATTTGGATTTGCGAGATGTTTTCAGAATATTGGACCAGAGAAAAAGGGAAGGTCAAAATGGCCAAATCAGGTTCCCTGAGTGGGCGCGTGCCATCTGTCGGGCAGATAAAGCAAATTCTTCTGACTCTTTCTCTGGGCTCTCTTTTATTCTTTCTGTTTTAAACTATCAGCCCTTTTCCCATCTCGTTATTTCTCTCCCAAAGCTCTTGCACAAGCCAACTATAAATACATCCTCAAAGGCTTATGTTTCATGCCTCTTTGATGCTCCTCAGAAATTAGCTTTCTCTTGGGCAGGAGGAAGCTGTGAGGCTCTTCTCTGACCCCTCACAAACCTCCCGAATTGCCGCCTTTATTGCACAGAACTGATGGGGCTGGAACAGAACCACGTGTGTAGCCGGATGACTCGGAGCTTCAGACTGATGTGGAATGTATTCCTTTTTCTTCTCAATTTCAGTTTGAATCAGAAACTGCAACTGGAACAAGAGAAGCTCAGCTCTGATTATAACAAGCTGAAAATAGAGGACCAGGAGAGAGAGATGAAGCTGGAAAAGCTCTTGTGAGTGCCCTTTGCATCCCTCTTCTGCTTTCTCTCATCCCTGTGAAGTCTTAGGAAGTCTACTTTTGTGATTCAGATACCCAGATATTCTGGTTAGGTCGGGCCAATTTAAAACAGACAGTGGATATTTACGCGAGTTGGTTTGTTTTGTTGATTTATCTGCAGATGCAAACGGTATCTGTGGAAATCTCTGGTGACCCGTTGGTGGTTCATGGTTCCTTTTTTGTTTTTTAGATTGCTCAATGATAAAAGGGAACAAGCCAGAGAGGACCTGAAAGGGCTGGAGGAGACAGTGGTATGTCAACATGTTTCCCAACTCATTTTAGTCTCGAAGACCAGATTAGTTGATGATTTGTTGAATTTGTCTATTCTAAAATTTTATCTGTGCGCACCTTTCTCGCATATCATTTTAGATGTATCATAAGTGAGAGTTGTAGAATTTATTCCCCAGCTCTTGACAGAATGATTCACCATCAGTCAACCAATCAGTCAATCATTCGTGCATCCTTAGTGCTGTAACCCTGGAGCCCCTGAGTGAGAATTAAACTGAACTGCAAATCAGTGCCTGCGATTTTACAGCCTCTGCAAGTTGTGACTTACTTCCATTCAACATTCAGTGGATATTTCTAGGGCAGCTGCTCAGGGCTGGCGTTCTTCTAGGTGCGTGAGTTACATCAACAAACAACAGAATAAGATCCTGGCCTGTGTGAAGCTTACCTTCAACTCGGGGAGACAGACAATGAACAACAAGGAAGTACATCATGACCTCCATGAGATGGTCCTAGAAAGTGCAGAGGGTGGTGGTTGGGACACGAGGAGGTCCCAGGAGGAGGTGACATTTGAGCAAGGACTTGAAGCAGGTGAAAGAGGGAGCCATAGGGATGTTTAGGGGAAGAGCCTTCGAAGCAAAGGAAATAGCCAGTGCCAAGGCCCTGAGGTGAGCTCATGCCTGGCATGTTGAGGGACAGCAGGGAGGTCAGTGTGGCTGTGGCCAAGAGAAGGAGATGGGGTAGGAGGTGGTCACAGAGAGGTCAAGGTGAGAGGGAGTGCAGTCCAGGCAGGGCCTTGAGACCTGCTGGGTTTGGGGCAGAGGAGTGACAGATCGACTTACCTTTGGAAAGGCTCATCATTTGAAATCCTGGCTGGTTTTCTCCGTCCTGCGTCTGAATTCATTGTATTTGTCTTCTCTGGTCAACTTCCGTTTCAGCTGCTCTGGAGGATGGCTGCCTGGCTCCCAGGGCCCTCGAGAGCCTTTCAAAGTTCTACACAGCCAGTGTCTGGAGACAGACCATCCCAAAATAGCCTCTCAATTTGGTGTAAACGCGTCCAGTCATTTCAAAAATACAACAATACGGCAGAAACTGTTGTTTAGATAGTTACGTATTTTGATTCCATTCATGTGTCCTGTGAATATATGTAGGTCTGAGCCTGTCTCCAAGAACCTGGTGACCCCAGGCTGTAGGCAGTGGTTGCTCAGGGCTGGACCTGAGGCTGCGCTCTGGGTCCTGGGCTGCTGTGAGTTGCTGCTCAAAGCCAGATGGAGGAACGGAGGGCACAAACCGTTCAGGACAGAAGTAAGATGACTGTGTTCAAAGGAAGTTGGGCCTTTCAAGCATGGTAGAGAAGACGGTGGACAGGGCGGCTGTAGGACACTGAAATGAAGCCATGAAATTGCTTCGTCTATGTCTGTTTTACCCTAGAAGTGATACCTGTAATTAGAGATAATTATAAAAATTCAGAAAAATATTGAGCATTAAAATGTTCCTGTATTCCCACCAGCCAGAGATAAATGCTATTTCAGTATCTTTTCTTCCTTTACGCCCGTCAGCTCTCCACACTCTCTAACCCTGCCATCCCCGCCCTTCCACACCCTCCACCAGTGTTCACTCTTTTCCCTCCCACTCTCTCAGTCTCATTCACACTCACAACTTACTCATCCACACTCACGCACAATTACTTGTTCCCTCATACAAACGCATGCACACACATCATCACACACACTCACTCATACAACACCACACAAGTGCTGATACTCACTCACTGTCACACCCACAGGCCCTCAGTTTCGTGTTCTCGTGCCTGTGCTCATCTGCACACTCACGCGCCTCCACTCTCATCCACGCACAGGTACCTACAACTTGCACACACTCATTCAACACACCCCATGACGTATTCACGTCCACATTCACGCTCGCTAATGAGCAGTCACACCTTCTCCCTGACACCTTCACTTTTGCTCACTTGCGAGTCATTCTCATGAACTCATTCACTCTCACATTCTTACTCACCCTCACCTCACACCGTTACTCACACCCACACTCATTTACCCCCTCACTCAGGACATTCCCCACCACATTCCCATGTAGTCTCATTCTCATACTCATGTGCTCTCACATTCCTGCTCACTTACACAGCCACTCTCATTTATTCATTCATTCCCACTCTCACTCACCTTCACTCACGCACTCCCACACTTATCCCCACATGCTCACTCTCTCAGACTCACATGCTTTCTTTCACACTCACTCATGGGCATATCCTTTTGCCTTTTTGATGTTTTGAATATGTTTTTAACCACAGATTTTCCTCACTATCCTCCTCATTTCTATCCACTCATTCTCCCTCCCTCCCACTTGCTCACTTCCATTCCCACACTCACGTTTACACCCTCCCCACGCACACTCACATGCCTACTGCCTCTCACTCGCACACCCCCCCACACACACCCAGTCACTCATACGTGGGCAGACCCACTGACACAGTGGCTCTCACTTTCTCTCTCTCACCACCCACACACATCACACATATATGCTATTTAAACCCAAAATTGGAACCCAACAGTATGTGCCATTTTAGACTTGGATATTTTCACTTAACTTTCCATCAGAATCCTCCCCAAGCTGTATATGTTCTGCAGAAACAGGCACGTTGTCCTTGACTGACCGTTCTTGAGCCCTCCATAGCCCAAGGCCTGTTCTACCTCCTTGCGTGTCTGGGTGGGGCAGGGGATGGAACCCACCATCCAGGGCTTGGAGTCTGTGAAGCCCCCTTCAGGGGATGATGTCGGAAAAGGCCAACTGGCTGTCAAGGGCATCTCTGGGCCCCAGGCAGACATCACGCTTTAAGAGGACACTTGGTCTGGGCTCTGGGGCTGGACCTCTCCTCCTGCTTTGTTGACGGGCCTTGTGTTTTTGTCTCTCTGTCCCACCATCCCTGTCCACCGTGACTGGAAGCTGAGCTCTGTGCTGTTACACAGAGGGCAGCGGCCGTGATGGGGAAGGATTTGAGAGAAGGGAATTGGGGTGGCGGGAGGAAATGATAATGAATGTGTTGGAGGAAAATTCATTGCTGTAGGAAGCCAAATGTTAGTTGCCTAAGCATAAATGTGCTACTTATAAACTATTTCCAAGACCTTCAACTGCCCTTCCTAAACTCTTGAATTCACCTAAAAGCAAACAAAAATGAGAGAAAGTCGCCAATCTCAGGGCTGTATATTATTTGGGACTGAGGCCCCAAGGAAATGCCTGGCCCTTTGACAAGGCACCTCTGTCTCCTCTTCCCGTTTCCCTTTGGTGTAGTGGCATTTTTCATGGAAAATATTTACTGTGATTATAATTCAATCAGTAATAAAACCTCTGAAGTGGGAAGGAGAGCATGCAGAGTGGGGTTTGGGAGCTGAGCTCCCCTGGGCAGGGGTGTGGAACAGCATGTCTGCATAAATGTGAGCTCTGAGCTGCACCCCTGCACCCGCCCTGGAAGGTGGCTAAGCCTTGCACAGGTACGATGAGCAGAGTATTGGTAATAACAGACCTGTTTGCTTTCCTGCAGAAAGTAATTTCCTTCATTCGAGGAAGCAATTGACTTCAGGTGCTTCTTATTTCAACACAGAATTGCAGAACTGGATCCAGTAATAAGACCATAAATTAACATTGAACTTCTATTCTAAGAAACTTAGTGTTCCCATGGCTTTATAGCCTGTCCTTCCGTTTTTCTGTGAGCGTGTGTGAGCTGCATCCCTTGACATTTTGTGTTAGAGTAGACCAACTTGGACTAAGTGGAAAGTATAAATGTGAGATTCTCTCTCTCCTCCCTCATGGGAAAATATTTTGCAAGGAACTAATCCTATCTCGTGGAGTAAATACATGGAGACTTAAATGAGAGGAACTATTTTGGTTTTCTGATCTTGTTAACAAAGGTCACCAGGCTTGACTCAGACCCTTGTCTCAGCAGTCTAATTCTTAAGGATTCATTTGCACAAAAATAATCCAAAATGAAGACTAAAAAATGCCCCCAAGAAGTTAATTACTCTGAAAGTTATAACAACGACAACAAAAGGAAACAATAAAAGCCAAATGAAGAAATGGCTGTCAAATATGATGCATCAATAAACTGATACCAGCTAATATTTATTGACCTCTGACTATGTTCCAGAAACTGTTGTAAGAGTTCTAGAAGGATCATCTCATTTGATCTTGACAACAGCTATGAGGCAGCTACTATTTTTATCCTCATGTTACAGATACGAAAACTGAGGCACAGAAAGGTTAGATCAGTTGCCTAGGGTCACCCGGTGGAAAGTCCACCGGTGGCCTCGTCCATAAGCTCAGTGACGTAAAGTAAATGAACATATGGACCAGGGCCAGGAGGCCAGGAGTGGGTAGAAACATGAAGTCCAGTCAGTTGGGGTGGGAGATGCTGTGGCTAACTTTTCATTTAAACTTGTTGACATTATATATAATGTGTATGTAATAAATGAGAGGAAGAAAAGGATCCATTCTGGTACAACACAGCCTACTGGGAATTTTTATGAGGACATTTTTGAATTTTTGTGGTTGAGGGGGGAAAATGTGTTCCATTTAGAACACAGCGAATGAGCAGGCTATGTTCTACTTTACAATTCATGGTGGGAATTCTCAGTCTCTGCATGCTGGGGTGCTCCCGAGATGACCCTGAGTGGAGGGGATGGACACGTGTGGAGGGCAGGTCAGAGGAAGTGGGGGGCCACCACAGCCTCAACTGTGGGCTCACACGGTGTGTGTGGAGACATCTGGGGTTGCTGGGCTGGTGCTAGATGGACCATAAATTCAATGTGTTCCCCCATGTAAGTGGCAATTTAACAATCTTCTCTTCCAGTCTCGAGAACTGCAGACTCTGCATAATCTCCGTAAACTCTTTGTCCAGGATCTGACTGCCCGGGTTAAAAAAGTGAGTTCTATTTTGTGTGACTGGGACTGAGAAGAAAAGAAAAGATGGCCAGAGAGAATCATTTTCAGTTGAAATATCACTTGCTTAAATTGGGGCTGGTTATGCTTAAAAATTAATTACTTCATGCCAGAGAATGTTATTAAAAGAATGTGCTAGAGGCAAAAAAATACTTGGGAGCATTTTTCTATCTGATTTTTCCTTCTAATAAAAGGAAGTTATAATCCTTTTCCTGGCCTCATTTCAAATGAACACATACAGTCATGCGCTACATAACAATGTTTCGTTCAGTGATGGACCACATATGATGGTGGTCCCATGAGATTAGTACCGTATGGCGTAGGTGTGTAACAGACTATACCATCTAGGTTTGTGTAAGTGCACTCCATGATGTTCGCACAACAAAAGTACCTAATGATGCATTTCTCAGAATGTATCTCCATTGTTAAATAATGCATGACTGCATTTAGCCGGCCGCAGTGTGAAGGCCACTGTGCGTAATGCAGGGAAATCCAGAGGGGTCTTGTCAGACAGCATTGCCCCGAAGCCTGGTGAGCAATGCCAGAAACCTAGAGAAGTTAAGAGGCAGGAGCCTCATATTTGCCTGTTAGGAGGCTGTTAGGGGCTGGGTCGGAGTGTATGAAGCACTTTGACATCTGGTGTCTTATTTGCTCTTCCCAGCAGCCATGTCAGTGGTTCTTAGTGTTCAGTTTTGCAAGTGTGGAGATAGGCTCAGAGGTTAAATAACTTGCCCAAGATCACACAGCTGGCAAGAGCCAGACATAGGATTGGAATCCAGATCGTGTGACTTCTGAATCTGAGCTTGTTTGGTCCTTGCACCATACACAGTGATCTCGGGGAATCCCCAAAACAGCTCAGAGAGGTTTTAGGAGGGAGGGAGAGGTGGAAGCAGCAAGGGGACTAATCCTTAAAAATGTTTAAAAGTGATCGATGTGGAGCAATGGGTCATATCCAGAGGAATAATAGGATGGAAGAAAGGCATACTTAAGTGTATGCATCTGTCTGTGCATGCACATGTGTGTGCATGGGTGTCTTTGTGAAGGAGCCAAGGGAATGAGGTGAAATATGTAAAAATTAGGAGGTGATGGATAGAATCAGATCTGAGAGGGACAGAATTAATAGCATAGTTGGATGTATTAGGCTTGGTAAGGGGAAGGGACACATTTTCCAAGAGAAGAGAAGTGGAGAAATCAAGATGGAGACATTTGCAGGGAAATACTTAACAGTGGAAAGAGATGCATCAGACGACTTTGATCTTCTCAGTTAATGTGGAGGATCTGTCCTCAGTGGAGAGGGAAAGAAGAGAATGGGAGCCCACAGAGACTAGAGAAGATTCAGGCAGTTTGCTAGGGATGAGCAAAAGGCCTGCTGAGCTGTGGTGTGAATGTCTAGCTGAGGGTCTGAGCATGGATTTACTGCGGCCTCTGACTGATGGCATGGTTCTCCAAGTTTGGAGGCCTGGAAATGAAAATAAAGAAAGAGGGCAGAGAATGATGGGAGATTTCAAGGCCAGAATGACATCGGTCAGTCAGGTGGGTAGGGGCCACAGTCAGCAAAATAGAAAGGAGCATAGGACCTGGACCAGGGAGGAGAGAGAAGCCGTCGCAGAGGTGATGAAGAGGGAAACTAAAGAGACTAGAGAGAACCTATGTTTAGTTTTGCTTTCAGAAGAACCTTTTAGGGATTGAGGATTTTTTTTTTTAAAGAAGGTTTAGAATGGATCTCCACGTTATGTTGGGGCTGAGGGTAGGCGGTGTGAAGGCATGTCCCGCTGACCCCTTGGTGTTGCTACAGAGCGTAGAGCTGGACAGCGATGACGGAGGGGGCAGTGCTGCCCAGAAGCAGAAAATTTCCTTCCTGGAGAATAACCTGGAACAGCTCACTAAGGTTCACAAACAGGTAGGAGAGTTGTTTCAGCTTCCTTCTGCTGCTTTCTCTCCTGGAAAGAAACTCTGCCAGATGTGGCTACAATGCCAAGAGAGGGCTCTGGTATTGAACGTAAAAGCACTATATGTCGCCAGAGAACATTAGTGCCAGCAGGGTCCTTGAAACCTTTTAGTTCTCAGTGACTTCCTTTATATATAAAATACTTTTTTTAAATCAAAGCCAAATATAAGGAATTGAGTTTGAGCTCTCTGGGGTTTGGAGAGTGGGGGTTCAGTCCCGTTTTTTCATCCTGCCTCCAGTCCCAATATTGGCCCCCAACTGGCCTTGGTGTCCCCCATGACGTCTCTGGACCCCAAGGCACACAGAATGCAAAGAGGGTACCACTGAGCTGGTTCAGGCCTCTTATTTTACAGCTGAGGAAGCAGATGGGGAGAAGAAGGGATTTGCTTCATCCCACGAGTGGGAGAACTGAGACCAGAACTGGCACCCTCTCTGTTCTGTCGCCCTATTTCTGGCGATCTTGGGCGTCCTCTCAGGTCTTTGTGATGCCCTGGAGTTTGTCTAGAGTGACAGAGAGCAATAACCATGTCCAAACCAACTGGTGATTTCAGCAGGTTGCCTCCTTTCTGTTTAAATGCAGGAATGTTCATGACTGTTTTCCCTAAATCCTAAAGACCTGGGATATGATACAAATGGTCCAGCTTTCTGGACCACATGGGATGTCGTTTCTCTTTGACTTGTTAAGTTCTCTTCAATATTACTGATGATGGCATTTTTCTCCAGAGGGAGGATGACAGATTCAAATGGTTGAAGTCATTCAAGCAAATTTTTGATGAGAAATATAAAAGCAGAAACTGCCAGGGAACTTGAAATAGGGCTCTGAAATTCATTAATTATTTTATTCATGAATTCAATGAATATTTCTTAAAAACCTACTCTCTTGGGCTGACCCAGTGGCATAGTGGTTAAGTTTGGCATTCTCTGCTTTGGTGGCCCAGGTTTGTGGGTTCAGATCTGGGGTGTGGACCTACACCACTCATCAAGCAATGCTGTGATGGTGTCCCACATACAAAATAGAGGAAGATTGGCACAAACGTTAGCTCAGGGCCAGTCTTCCTCAAGCAAAAAGAGGAAGATTTGCAATGGATCTTAGCTCACAGCCAATCTTCCTCACCAAAAAGAAAAAACAAAACAAAACCCTATTCTCTGCCAGGCACTGGAGCTGGTGCTGGGGATACAGGGCTACTGAGTACAGGTGTGGACCTGAAGAGAGTTCACCTTTGTGTAGCACTTTCTGATTTTCAAAACTTTTCTTGATCCACTTGGATTCCCACAATAGCCCTATTATGTAATATCCTTTATTATAGATGAGAAACTCAAGACTTATGGTGGTTGAATGACTTACACTAAGTCAGATGGCCAGGAAATAATAGAGCTGGCTCTTGTGCGCACTCTTAACCAAAGGCGAGCCTGTTGCTTCCTAATTCAGGGTCTTAGGTAATGAAAGAGTGAGCAGTCCCCCCTTCCTCCCTCCGAATCACCTGTGAACCTCTGGGTATGTTGCAAAGTGGAGTCCAAACCACATGCTGGTGTAGACAAAGGGTCCTCCGTGGAAGGAAGCCTTCAGAGAGCTCTAGAACATGTGTGTCTTTCACTGAGTGCTTTTGAACTTGCTTTGCATTTCTTAGCTTTCATAGGCTGACGTCCCAGTAGTCAATTTTCTCACGCTATTTCCCCACCCACTCAAACAAAAGAGGAAGTAAATCCTGCCCAAGCCCCAAATTTTACCTGGCTGGAAATGGCTTTTAATTTTATCCTACAGCCCTCCCCCCTTCCTCGCCCCCGTGAATCATCTGTTTAGCAAACTGGGGTCCCAGGGGATGGGAATTTCA
The DNA here is from genome assembly GCF_021613505.1 of Equus quagga. NCBI lineage: Eukaryota > Metazoa > Chordata > Mammalia > Perissodactyla > Equidae > Equus > Equus quagga. The sequence continues at coordinate 91,898,078 of NC_060270.1, forward strand.
TTTTCCTTTGCTGCTCCCAGAGTGTATGGTCATAGGGGCTTTCCAAGATGACCTGGCAGGGGTCAGTTGGTCTGATGCACAGTCCGCTTCTAGCTGCTCTCCTGTCAGTTTCTCAGCCCCACACACTGGGTCTGCTTCACCTGCCAGCCCACGGCCTCCTTGGTCACTCTCACGTTTCCTTCCCCTCCCGCCCCAGCTGGTGCGCGACAACGCAGACCTGCGCTGTGAGCTGCCCAAGCTGGAGAAGCGGCTGCGCGCCACGGCGGAGCGCGTCAAGGCCCTGGAGAGCGCACTGAAGGAGGCCAAGGAGAACGCCATGCGGGACCGCAAGCGCTACCAGCAGGAAGTGGATCGCATCAAGGAGGCCGTGCGAGCCAAGAACATGGCCAGGAGGGCCCACTCGGCCCAGATTGGTAAGTGCGCCTCCCACCTGGGCCCATCATAAAAGGCGAGGACTCTGCTGGCCAGAAGCGCTGGTGCTCTGAGGCTGCTCTGAGGCTCTGGGCGGCTGCTCCAGAACATCTGAAACGCTGCGGTCGGGCCTGCAGGACCTGGGCCAGCCGGCACCTCCCAGCACCCTGTGTTCATCCTGGGAAAATGGGAATGTCAGGAGCCCACTTCCTTAGACCGAGATGTTACAGTGTACATTGTGGTCTTCAGAGTTGCTGAGCTGAGCAGAGAAGCCAGTCAGCCTAGGCTGTAGGCAAAGATGCTTGGCTGTAAACAGAGGTACATTATCTTTCTCAGCAAGGCCTGAAGGCCGCTTCTCTTCTGCACCAGGCAGAACCACAAAAGAGCTGTATGTAGCCAGAAGCCTCAGGGAAAGCGGCCTGCAAGGGCAGGTTTGGAAATACTCCAGAAAGAGGCAGGCCTGGGATCTGTGAGCCAGGTGTAGGTCCAAGCTAGGGAGGGGGCGGGAAGTCTGGCCCCTTCAAGACCTGGATTCCATTCAGAGAATGAGGGTTAGCTGCTAAGTCCTGGTTCCTAGGATAGAGCCATGGGAAGAAGGGTTTCCGGATGTTCTCTAGAGAGCCTTTTTTAAAAAGATTGACATGTCTCCAATAACAAGTAATATTATTTACCATCAGGTGTTGCTGTGCAGATGTTTTGTAAACCAGCAACTCCACAGTTCTAGTTTTAAGATCATACTTTAGTTCGCTGCATTTACTTACATTTTATACCCTTTGAAAATCTGCTGAAAGCTCTGGACCCTCTCCCCAGAAAAATGCATCACAGGCAGAGTTCTGCATCTAATTTCAGGGCTGCAGAGATGCCCTGGGAACCCATGGGGTTCCTCAGATAAAACTGAAAGCCCTTTGTTTCTAATTTTCCTCAGTTTGAATTAAAATAATCTGTAAGTTCTCTCTGTTCGCTACACATCAGGTGCCCTGGATTAGCTAACTGTACGAGCAGGAGGGCAAGCCTTCTGTGTTCAGAAAGGTCTGGGGGTTGAGCATGGCCATGTTGATAAGGATGGTGCCTCCTGGTTTTTGCGTGGGACCTGTAGGTGTCTGGGTGGGGCTTTTGAAGCCCTTTCTGAATGTCTGTTCTCTCCTTTCTGTTGGTTGGATACAGCGAAGCCCATCCGCCCTGGACACTACCCGGCGTCGTCTCCCACGGCCGTCCACGCCATCCGAGGGGGAGGAGGTGGCTCTTCAAACTCCACTCACTACCAGAAATAAGTATGAAGTGAGACCCTGGTGTCGGGGTGGTTTCTCTCAGGGCGGCCCTGGGCCCTGCCTGGCTCTCAGCCACATGCGTGTGGACCTGCAGTAGAGAGGAGTTCGGCTCTGCTCCAGGACAGGCCTCAGGGTTCAGCTTGTCAGGGAGCTGGGCCACCCCTCAGCTCGGTCTGGAGCCTCAGGTCTTCCAGCAGGGCCACCTGGCACCAGGGGACCCTCCAGGAATGGTGAGGTGTGGTGAATGATTCACCGGAGCTTTCTTTTGTCTGTGGGACTCCCCTCTGTAGCTGGCATCCGAAAGGGCATTACCTGTTTGTCAACTGCTTTCACCCAGAACAGACGGACGTGGAGGTTGCTTTAAGTCTCAGGCACTGAATATAAAGAAGGAGCCAGATAATGGAAAGTCATATTTTTATAATTATTATCTGAACTCGACAAATGGGGTATTCAAAAATTGTGCTATTTATACCTAGGTGGGTCCAGACCCCTTTTGTCTTTGAGATGATGGTCTGTAAACTTCTCTTCCTACAATCCGCATGCCGACATTGCTCTACCAGCAAAAAGAAAAAAACAGTGATATGCTTTGCAAGAGAGAAGAAGCAGTGAGCACAAGCCCATCATCTTGTACCTAAGATGGAGAAAAGAGGTTCCTGGTTGGGCTGGGCAGACAGACGACTAGGTAGCCAGAAAACTCTGTTTAGAAAAAATCTAACTCTGAACTGGTCACCTGTGGGTGGGAGGATGTGGCTCTGAGTGTTGTCCTTGCACTCTAAGCCCTCACTCAGGAAGCTAGCTTGCAAGATGGACGAGCTTGCATGGCGAAGCCATAATGGTCGAGGCAGCTCAGGAGAGCAGCGGTTCCTTACCCAGCCCTTTTTGCATCAGGGTGAGGAAGGTACATGTAAGGGGGCTGGAGCCCGCACTCAGGGGAGGTGAGAGCACTGCTAAGACTCAGACTACAGCTTCCAAGGAGGAAGCTTGGAGGCTGCTCTCAGACAACTTTCACCTGAGCTGCCCCAGATTAATGGGAAGAGGGGGAAAGGCTGAGGCAGCCCGTGAGTGGACAACGTGCCCACCACCACCTGCCATATCCTAAAAGGGTGGGTGGAGAATGATCTTGCAGTGGGCCACCCCATTCAGATCCGATCTCTGCTTTCAATCAGAAATAAAATCAAATTGCTTTTGACTGCAAGTTATCAAAACATGCTTGAAGGGAGCTGTAAGATCAAATTGGGCTGCTTAGAACAGAAAAGCCTAAAGCAGTGGTTCTTGAACTTTCGTGGGTGTCAGCCTCATCTAGCTCCCAGGGGCCCAGGCTCGTTGAAGCAGCACAGGGCCTGGGCCTTTGTATTTTTACCAAGTACCCTAGGTGGTTCTGTTAGCCACCAAAGTTTGGGAACTATGATCCTAAAGTAACTGTGGCTTATACAGGTTGAAAGTTTACTTCTCTGTCATGTAAAGGAAATTTGAGGTGGTCTGTCAATGGAAGAACGCTACAGTGACAACAGAAAGCTAGCCTCTTAAATTTAGACCCACTGTCCTCAATAAGTACTTTCCATCCTCAAGTTCACCTCAAGGTTACCAAAATGACTTCCGCAATTCTAACTGTCATGCCTACATTCCAAGTTCCTACCATGTTCCATAGCTATCATGCCTACGTTCAGCTCTCCCAGCTAAATCAACTTCCTTTAAGCAGCCTTTCCAGAAGTCCCATACAATACTGATGCCCCCATCCCTGTGGCAGGAACTGAGGCATGTGACTGCATCTAGCTGCAAGGGATGCTTGGAAAGGTAGTCTTTTAGCTGGGCTCATCGCTGCCCCAAGTAAGACTAGTGTTCTTTTGTTGAGAACGTGGAGATGGATGTTGGGGTGAGCAACCAGCACTCTGCATTTATCGAACACCTAATATGCAGCTGCTGTAGATGTAATATCTACATTACCCCATCTGATGTAAGCATGCAGAGAGGTTTCTGTGCTTGGTTCCCAGCAAGCTCTTAATAAATATTCTGGCCCAGGGATTCTGGGGTCCAGAGACTGTGCAGTGGACAGTCACTTCCTCATGCAATCCCATCAAGGTCTGCCAGACCCATGTTTTCTGTAAGGTATGTATAACCAAATGTTGGCCATTCATCACTTGTATATCCTCTTGTCACCCTGAAGATTGAAAATCAATGGGTCTGGTGGGACTTTTGAGACCTTCAAAGTAACAGAACCATCCTCACCGATCATGGCGATTTGTTTCTTTCTTGACTCAAAGTGTTATGAGTGGTTTTGATGATTTTATCTGAAACTGGAACCTCCTGGACCTACCTTATCTGTGCATACGACTCCTGTAGCTGGGTGCTTTTCTCACAGTGTCTCAGAACAAACAGGCCCCTTTCCAGTTGTCAGGATGGCCGTGTGGTTGAGGGGCCTGGCTTTGGGCAGCAGACCTGGATCAGGTATCAGGTCTTCCACTTTCTTCAACTTAACCTCAGAGTTGGTTTCCTCGTCTGTGAAATGGGGAGAATCCTTTCCCTGGGTCATTGGCCTTAATATGAGAACTCAGTGAGGTCATACTTCTAAGCTGTTGGCACATAACAGTGCTAAATAAAGATGTCAGCTGTGGTGTAGACGGGCAGTGCAGAGCTTGGCACATAGCACACGGTTGATGAATGTTGGTGCGTATTCTCCTTTGGTTCATTTAGTTGTTACGAAATGGTTTTTAGTCTTTCTGTAGCAGAAGATTATAACCCCTGCGCGGGGAAGGCCTGTGTCTGAGTATCCTATTCGGTGCTATGAACAGATATAAGGGGTTTTAAAGATTCTATCATTTATTTATCTAAAAGTTATGAACAGGAATATTGACTATTTTTAAGAACATGAGCATTTGTCACTGGAGGTTAAAAGAAGTACAGTAATCAATGGAGTGGGGAATTATAATTGGAAGGGAGGAAATGCTAAGTCATTCTTTAAAAAATAATTGGAAATATGGAATTTGTTGCTAAGATGAGATCAAAGCTCTTTCAAGAGAATCTTGCCTGCTCTTTGGGTTTCTCATTCTGTCCTGGGTAGAAATGGTGTCAGCTGCTGACTCTTCCCAGCCCTCCTGTTGCAGCCAGAGTGGCGTATTCCTAGCTGGCTGGCATCTGGATATCTCTGAGGTTTATTTCTGCTTCATTTCAGGGTTCAAGGAGTATAGTCAGAATAAGTATTTTGCTTTGTGCTCAGAGTCTCAGAGCAACTAAAGATGCCATCATGTAGAAATGAAAAGAGCCCAGGATACTGCTGGCTTCTATCTCATCCAGTTCACATAAAGGGCGGCTGCTCCAGGCGGAGGGCAGCCATCTTTTTTAAACTGCAAAGCTGGACGTGGGGCAGTATAGTGCAGCAAGCTAAGGACATGGGATATGGCATTGACCAGACATGAGTTCCAGCCCTTGGCCTTGGCTTTACTCCTCTGCGATGTTGGGCAAGCTGCTTGATTTCTTTCAGCCTCCCTTTCCTCATCTGGTATCAGGCACTGAGAGCCTGTTCTGTACTTGGTTCACCAGTGAATGAGGCAAAGAAGACTCTGTTCTTGTGCCGTGATATGCCTGCTGCAGGGAGACAGACAGCAAATAAACAAGGCAACTTCAAAGAGTTATAAGTGTTCTGAAGAAAATAAAAACAAGTTAGTAGCGGGCTGGCTCCATGGCTGAGTGGTTAAGTTCGCACACTCCACTTCGGCGGCTCAGAGTTTCGCCAGTTTGGATCCTGGGCATGGACATGGCACCGCTCGTCAGGCCATGCTGAGGCGGTGTCCCACATGCCACAATCAGAAAGACTCAGAACTAAAATATACAGCTATGTACTGGGGGGATTGGGGAGAGAAGCAGGAAGAAAAAAAAAAAGATTGACAACAGTTATTAGCTCAGGAGCCAGTCTTTAAACAAAAAGAAAAGGCAAAAAGTACTTTGTTAAAGAAAAACCAAGTTAATAGAATAGAGATGGGAGATTCTTCTTTAGAAGAAGCTGAGAACTGAATGATGAAAAATGCCAGCCACACAGTGCCCTGGGGCAGAGTGGCACGGACACTCGCTGGAAGGTGGGAATGACTGTGGCAAGATGAGAAGCTAGGAGAAGGCCGATCGAGCTGTAGCACAGAGAACAGGGGGAGACCATCATGATTCAGGTGGTTAGGGAGGAGGTGGGCTCCAGAGAAATGAGGCCTTTGAGGCGGGGGTGAGCAAGTGTGGTCTAAGTGTGCGAGGCCACTGCAGCGCTTGGGCCCGGGAGTGGTGGGACCTGGTTCATGATTGAAAAAGGCCACCCTGGGCTGGATGCTGGAGGAGGATGCGGGTGAGGTGAGAGTAAGAGCAGGGGGCCCCCCTAGGGGGCTAGTGCAAGTGTCCACTTGGGAGGGAATAGCACTGAGCCAAGGTGGTGGCAGCAGAGGTGGCAACAAGTGGTCAGCCAGCCCGTATGTGAGAGCTGAGTATGGAGGGCAGAGGAGGAGGGATGGGTGGGAGTCAAAGGGAGTTCCTAGGCTTGAACCTCAGCAACCAGGTAAATATTGGTGCCTTTTAGCCATGACTGGGAAGATTGGGTGATGAGCAGTTTTTATGGAAAAACTGAGAGTTTGGTTTTTGTCATGCTGATTATGAGATGCCTCCTAGATATTCAACCTAGCCCACCATCCAATGTGTCAGTTGAGTAGGCTGTTGGATCGATGAGTCTGCAGCTCAGGAGAAAGGTCAGGGCTGAGACGGTAGAGTTATGACCTGTAGATTGTGTTTAAGGTCGTTGGTCGGGAAGAGCAACCTGGAGAAAGGGTGAACAGAGCAGAAAGCAATGGGGAGAGTTAGACCAGGCCCTGGGGACTGGCAAATGGAAAGGTCAGAAAAAGGGGGTGGTACTGGCAAAGGGCACTGAGAAGGAGATCCTGAGGTTTGGGGAACCAGAGGGGAGACCTGGTTCCTAGAAGGTGTCAGCTGTGTCAAAGGCTGCTCAGAGCTCCAGGAAGATGACGACGGAGACTGGATGGTTGGCGAAGGCCAGAGGGCGGTGACCTCAGCTGGAGCACCTTCAGGTGAGGGGGAAGCAGCCCAATTAGCAAGACTAGCGAGAGTGGGGCTGGGGAAGTAGAGACAGCAACAGCCAGCAGCTTGGGGTTGCCTTTGAAGGGGCAGAGGAACAGAGGGATGTGGGGTCAATGCGGTTTGCATTTCTCTTTTAAGATGGGAACTATTACAGCTTGTTTGTATGCTGATGGTAATGATCCAGCTGAGAGGGGAAATTGCTAGTGTAGGAGACCGAGAATTACAGGTATAGAGTATTGGCTACAAGAGGGGGGCTGCGATCGAGAGCAAAAGCAGAGGCGACACTGAACCCGAGGTGACGGGAAGGCAGAGTAGGAAGTACAGATACTGGTAGGTGGTAGATGAGGTGTGCAGGGAGGTGAAACGGGTCTCTTCTTAGTGCTTGTTTTCTTCTGCAAGTAAGAAGGCAGGTTATCAGCTGGGGTTGGGGGTGGGGCACTGGGTTGAAGCCTGGAGAAGAGAAAGGATGTGAAATAGGTCTCTCGGGCAGTGCTTTGTGCTTATTGGAGGCCCCACATTTAATGTAGACGCCAGTTAAATGCTTGTCCAGCTCCCTGGTTCTGAGGGTACTGGAGTTGGACTTCCTTTCCTGGCGATGCTTTGGCAAGCCTTTGGGCGCTTGTTCAAATGTGTCCACCAGGTGGCGCCAGCGGGGCATTGCTGAAACAGCTGTATTCTGAAAGGCTTTGAGGCAGTATGGTCTTTTGGTTTTCCTAGATTTAGACCATTATTTCTCAAATTTGAATAGTAAATAGAGTACTTTTAAAGAAACAAAATTCTTACAGATTTCCAAAGTTTATTTAAGTTATTTTATTATAATATTTAAGTATTTGCAAGTTTAAAACAGTATACACTCCCTATATTTACAGATCTTACACAACCGTCAAATCAAACAAATTTAGAAGTTAGATTAAAGTGAAACCACAAATCAAAAATCCACATGACCAAGCTTAACATAATTTAATGAAAGATGGTCTTTTGCTGAAAATAAAGAGCTAGGTGCGACCTGACTCTGGTATGCATTGCTTCCTGTAGGGTTTGGCATGCCTGTACTTCCATGTGTCGTGACACCACTGGACCCTGAGTTGTCTGTGTGCCCATCACATTCAGGATCTTCAGCCTGTTACACTTGGCCTTACCATTTGTAGTGCACAAATGACTTTCTACTCCAAGATGTCTTGTCACAGTAGGCTACACCCAAACAGGGAAAATCCAAGTAGACATTAAAGACAGGAAATCCAATATGTGCTAGCCTAGCACTTCAACCTCAGATTTCCTTGACTCTGCCCTGGCCATTTCCCGGTGTTCATTACCATCAGCTAAACCCCTAAACTTTAGGTCCACTGGCTCTTCTTTCTTTGAACTGTGAAGGTCCTTAGGTTCAGGCTGAGCTTCCCAAGCTGGCTCTTACTCATTTATGCTCTATTTGCTTTTCTGACTCGCTCTGTCTTTCCTTCTTGTTACTCTTCTCTCTGTCTAAATAACTGGATCCAACCTGTCTTCACCATTGTTGGGATTTGCCTTGAGTTTTCTCCTGGTTTTGATACCTTATCACAAATAAAAAATATTTTACATGCGTGAAATTCACAAGTTGACTTATGCCCACAGCAGAAATGAGTTCACTCCTCACATGGAAGAATTGCTTTAGGGTTTAGCCCTGCAAAGTAGTGAAGTCAAGAAGCCTCATTTACAGCAAGTCATGTGGGATCCTTAAGCCATGCATGTGGTCTGCCGCCAAACCACTAGGCCGTTCTACTGGCTACTGCTGTTGGAAAATCCTAGCAATTAGATGACTGAGTCACAAGAATGTGCGTGCAGGGGAACTCTTTGTTACAGGCAGGGTAGCTGGGTGATTGTGGGCTCAAGATCTGGAGCTGGACTGCCTGGGTTTGAATCCCAGCTTGTCCATGTGCTGGGTAAGCTACCTCATCTCTCTGTGCCTCAGTGTCTTCCTCTGTAAAAGGCGGCCAGTGACGGTACCTCTTACAGGGTGGCTGTGAGGATTAAATGTATTAATATCTACAGAGAGCTTAGATGAATGTCTAGCACGAGACAAGCATGCAGTGTTAGCCCATGTTGTCATGATCTAGACCAGTCTAGACAAAGCAGGACTTCAGGGAGCGAGGACAGAAATATCTGCAGGTGGGCACTGTTGTGACCTAGGACTTTGAAAGTAGCACTGTGAATCCAGAGGGACGAATCCTGGAGGACCTGGAAGAAAGAACTCTTTATTTCGTCGGCAGTGCAGTGGGCTGCTACACTTTAGTCCTTCTCGACGTCGTGTCTCTCACAGTTACAAGTTCGGAACAACTGAGATTGTCCCTCCACAGCAGACTGCACTAATGTTCTGGTGACACAGATCCACCTCTTCTCAGCAGTGACACGTGGAGTACAACTGGTGGTTCTTATAGCATGGGGGTTGAATTGTAGAAAGGCAAAAGAAAAGATAAGAGTATGTACTGTTTGAATTAAGCGTAAATCCACTGCAAGCAATTGCAAAAGCCAAAGTTGGGGGTGGAAAATCTCTAAATACTTCTTGCAAAACTGTTATATAATTAGCTTCCTTCTTTAGCCTTTCCCACCCCTTCTAAAAGAAAGGCGATTTTATTTCCTTCTAAATCTGGTCACACTTTGCCACTTTGAATTACCATCCCCAGCGTGGCAGAGGCCCAGGGATGGTCCAGTAGCAGGTCACTTGGTCCGGTACCGTGCTTTTAGAGGAGTGAGTGACTACTCCGAACTATCTAAGAGGGTCAACAGAACTGGGTTTTAAATGTTCTCAGGACTCGCCAACCTCTCCTGGGGGCCAATCTATGTGATCAGAACAGTCAGAAATGGTTTCTTTTGGGACTAACCCATTTACCTTTGAAAGTTATATCCCTTTTCTCTCCCGAATTTATCAGAGGAGATGAACATCCAGATAGTTAGGGGTTGGATAGGATATCCTAGTTGAATCCATTTTTCTTGGGCCTGCTGGAAGACTCTTCGGCAGACAGGCCCATAAAGATCTTTAACTCAGGATGAGGAAGAACAGCCTCTTCAGAATAAAGGAGCCTTTATTGATGGGGTTCCTGTGTTTTTCCTTTTGGCAGCTGTCACAATCTCAGCTCTCTCTTGCCCTCTTTGAGGTGACCAAACTAGGTAGATTGAGCCTCCTTTGTGGCCCCCTCTTTCTTCCAAACTATTAGTCAGACATGCTGAATCTTGCTGATGGGAGGAGACGGAGATTTGAATGAAAGGCCTTCTAGTGGAAATCGTGTCACTTCATGGTCTGCTGGAGTTATTGAGGCTACCCCGGTGAGTCTGTGCATCTAATGTTTGGCTTTGTCAACATGGCTTGGCTGCAATCATCGCGTTAAGCCATAATCCTACAATTTAAGGTATGTGCTTGGTACCTCCCTGCCTCCAGGCACACACGAAGACCATCTCGTCTGACCAGGGTGACCCATAAGTGATTCTGAGAGAGTGTGCTTGGAAAAACAAACCTGTAAGGAAAGTGTAAGGGGGATTTCAATGGTGCTATTCAGAAAGCGTTCCTGGGCCCATTGGTTTGCAGCTCAAAATGGATTTAAATGACAACTATGACCATGCTTTTAGGTTTCTCATTTCTGGTCCTGATAATAAGCACAAAATCTCACCAGAAAGCCTAAACATTAGAGATGCTCTTCCCAAAGACAAATCTCTCTTTCTATGACTTCTAAAAACGATATGAACATTACCATATAAGGTTGTTTAAACCACTTTTAATTGAGCATCTTTGTGATTGTGAGCAATTACAGTGTTGGTGCAAGAGGCACTTGTTACCAAATGAGCTCCCTGAAGATTTATTTTCCGTTTCAGGGAGGAGGTGTGTTCTAAAAAAGAATGCGCTCTCTCTCTTTCCTACTCAATTTCTATCTTCCTCTTTTTTTCCCCCACCCACTTTGCTCTTACCGACTTTCATAGTCCATTTCCACACTCTGAATTTTTCTCTTTATTTATAATTTGCATCCTGCTTATTTATACAAAATACAAAATATTTGATGTTGCTTACAATATTATAACAATATTATTATACACAATAATATTATAAATATAATATAAACAATATTATACAATATTATTATAACACATAAATCAGGAGAGCGAAGAGAAGAGAGTTAGAGAGAGCTTTGTAGCAGAAATCTGAGATCTTTACTGCAGCTGAGCACTAAATTTGGATATAAGCCTTCTAGATGCACAGAAAGCACAGCGTGTCAGGTTATGGAGTTCTTTTTAAAATCGGAAGAGCAGTTGAGTTTTTCTTAGTATCTGTCCTATTTCCTGTGCCAGTCAATTCCCATGTTTCTCAAGGATGGAGTGCTACCTACCTCTCCTGTCTCCCCCTCCCTACCCCATGAGCACCGTGAGCTCTGCACAAAACCTATAGGCAAGACCACAGCCAGACCCAGGGCTTCCAGCTTGGGTGAGGAAGCTGAGCTTTCAGTTCCTTCCTGACAGTTGAGTTTATTGGAGTTGGTCCAAAGGCTGACGAAGGCCACTCAGGGCTGACCTCTGAGTCAGGACTAGTCCAGACTTTCATCCTGGAGACCTGACCATGATCCGATGAGCATCTGGTGGCAAATGGGATGAAACCAACAGGGTAGTCTACTAGTTTCATCACCCCGTGGTGGTGAAACATCCCTGCCAGGACTGGGGACCTCTTTCTTGAGAGAGCCTGTGTTAGGTCCTGGCCGTGTCTGACCTGCCTGGACATCCCAAGTGCTGACAAACAAGAAATGGTGTTTGAGTTCCCCTTAGGAATGAGGAAATGCATTGTTTCTCTGAATTTCAGTAGTTTCAATAGATACCACTGACTTTTGGAAGAGACTGTTGTCAGGGCTAAATACTTAGCAATAAAACTAATAAGTGGGAGGCAGTGCCATCCGATATGTGAGCCACTAGCCACATATGACTGCTGAGCACTTGAAATGTGGCCAAGCCCAAATCGAGATGTGCTGAAAGGGTAAAATATACACCAGATTGCAAACACTGGAAAAAAGCCTGTAAAATATCTCAATAATGATATCATAATATAAAATATCTCCACATGTAATACTGGTTACATGTTGAAATGATAATATGTTGAATATAAATAAAATATATTATTAAAATTAATTTTACCTGTTTCTTTTCACTTTTCAATGTGGCCACTGGAAAATTTGAAATTAAATATGTGGCTCACATATTGTTTCTATTGGTCAACTCTGGTCTACATATGTCAAATTAAAACCATTTTTTTCTGAGGAGTGAATTTCCACTGTGTTCTCTAACCCCTGTGTTCTCTCTTTGGTTCTCTTTCAACAGATGTGACTCTCCACGCAGCATGTCAAGGACTACATTAATCACCAACTCCTTTATTTTTTTCCCTTCTACACGATTTCCATTTTCTTGTACACTTGCCTCCCCAGGCATCTGCAGTACACCGCTTTCAGACGTGTGAGCTGTGTAGAATTTCTGTGTACAGATGTGTGCTTGGACTTTTCTCTTCCTGAGGAAGCTGAAGTGGACAATTACAGAAGATCCACTTACTCCTGGGAACCGATGCCGCGGCCTCGGCCTCAGGGCGTTGGGTGGTCTCTGGGCGTTGGGTGGTCTCTGGGCGGTCCCTGGAGCCTCCTTTCTTGGCAGTGCACTGTCCCAGCAGACACCCTAAGGTGCCATTCCCTGGGGGGAACAACCAAGTGCCGTGGAGGTGGGGGATCATGCTCCACCACACCTGTCTGGTTTCCTGTAAAATAAATACATTACTTTCTATTTTTAGGGAACATAAAAAGTGCTGCTGTAGGGTTCAAAATTTTCATTCTGAACACTTTTCCGAAACAAATTACCCCAAAGAAGCATTTTGAATACCCTGTTCACATCTTTGGATCTGTAAAATACACCTTTTAGTATGGCACCTGTTAAAATGCAAAGCAAATTTCTTCCAGGCAGAAAAACAATCTGACAGTAGCAATGTAGAATTTGTTCATTCAGACATATCTGTGTAAACGCAAAAAGTCATAAAATTCGCCTCTGAGCTGCTTGCTGTTGAACCTGCAGCAACTAGTCTCAGCCAGCCCCGTTTGAACGTCATTCCTTCAAGTGTTGAAAATGCTGCAGAGTTGGATGAATAGAAAGGGGCTGGCCCCCGCCTCGCTTCCTCCTCCTTGATCCTACTGGAGCTTGCATTGGGGATGGCCTCTTTCTCTAGGGAACTGTCTTAAGCCTTAGGGGGGATTGCTGACAAAATCCAGGATCATTCCAACCGTCGAAAAAGGAAGACCTGGGAGGAAGTGATTGACAAATTTTTGTGCCTATAAATAAGTTGCCATGAGTAGGTTGGTATTTTAACCCATCATCGCTATTTGAGTTCTCTCTTTGGCATCAAATAGGTAAGTTTCATCTTCCTAGGCAGAATTAGAAGAATTTGGTATGGATGGATTTTTTTCCATTTAGTTAACTGCTGTATTCAAATCCATGCATCTAAAGCAGAATCAACTCTTACTTTCAGTTGTGCATATTGAAATGATTGATTTCCAATAGTGATGTTTTCAGGGGAATTGACAAGGATTCAATTGAGTTGGTCTTGTGTGCTGCTACTTGTTTTGACAAATTTGAGGGTAAGTCAGTGATAACCAAACCAGTCTCCCTGAAAGCAGCTGTCCTGTCATTGTGCCTGCCCAAGATGAATGAGTGGGCACTGTCCCTGCTGCTGTCACCACTGGAATGAAATGGATGCCGGGGGAGACACTGAGCTTTCTCATCATTGTATGGGTCCAAGATGGTTCAAGACAGCATGTGTGTGTGTGTGTGTGTGTGTGAGTGTGAGTGTGAGAGAGATGAAGAACTAGGGACTGTGAATTGACTTGCAAACTCTTCTTGTATAAAATTTCCCTAACAAAGCAAAGCTGCTTGGACTTAATTTATTTGTTAAATGTTGCACTTTGTTTATCCGTGTTTTGTTTTTGGAGGAGAGTAAGGAGAAAAGAGGACCAATTCTACTGAAGTATTTATTTCTAAAGATGACAATTTTGCATTCATTTACATTTAAAAAATTCTTTTGATTCTCTTGCCTTGTTGCCAGTCCTCACCCAGTAAAACTGCCCGATCGCTATTTGCAGTCTGATAGAAGGGTCCTTCTAGGGCTGGTCTTGCAAACCTCATCAGGTACTATCATAGGGCATAGATTATTACCTTGCTGTTAATATGTTTGCCTCTGATGTTAGAAGCTAAAACATTGGTCGAGTGGATTGCCAATTCCTAATTGTCACACCGCTACTGTCTATCATGCAGCTGTGTAAGTTGATGTTCAGAAGTAGAACAAAGGTCAGTAATGCTTTTTTGAGGGGCTCTCGTTATTAGATTATTTTAGATTCTTTCCAAGGTAATTTTTCCCTTGGCACTCCTTTTCTACTTCTAAAGAATTGCTTGCCCCTTTCATGTCTCAAAAGGGAACATTCACTTGTAGTTCCATATTTCTTGATCTCTACACGGGACTCAGAAAATTCACTCTGCTTTTATTCACAGAGAAAGTTGGCTTTGATGTCTCTTAAAGATAATTCTGCTAGTTGCTGATCAGCCAGTCAGTTCACCTAGCGTCAATCTTTATAGGACCTCTAAACTAATTTTCCTACCCTGTGACTAAAAGGTAGGCAGATTATTGGAATGAATTATACAGTATATTCAGCTGGATCCCTAAATATGACTTTGCATAAAAGCTAAATTTGAGACCATACACTCTGTAGGCCACTTTTTTAAAAAGTCAGACTTATGCAATTTTCATTTTCTTAGACCATTGCTCCTTTGCATTTGTACTCTCAACGTAAAAACCACACTTCTGAGAGGCTGAGCCTCTGATTATATTTTTGCTTGTATGCTGCTGCTTTTTGCTAGTATGTGTGTGCATGAGTGTGTGTTTCTCCTCTGTGAATAATTTTATATTTCATGCTACTTCTTGAACGTTTACTCTTCGATGCTGTAAGGGAACAGCCAGATCATTGATAAAAATAATCTCTACCTGCAGGAGGTGGGTTGTTAACTTAGAGGAGTGCTCTTTGGGATATCAAGATTTATGGTTGGAGACTAAAATAGAGTAATGCCAAATGTGTTTTTGGTCAATTACTAGAGAATTCTGTACAAATGCATCATTTTCTTCAAATGCTATACAGTTTGGTTTGTTGAATGGCAGGTAGTGAGAGAACAGTAAGTGTGGATTAAGGCTTTTAAAGGAAGTAGTATCATATGATTAAGAAAATTAGAATTCATAGAAATACTGAGATAAATGAAGAAATAAAAATGTTTGTCTAGAATGTAGCATCCAGGGACTTTGGAGCCCTACGTTCACGTGAGGAAGCGATACTCCTGCGCAAGGCCAAGACCACACCATCACCAAGACTCATGGGGGAATTATCAGCTGTCCTTTCCTAGAGGAATAACTGAAAGCAAATGACGGCTCTTAACAGTCCCTCTTTGCAGTGTATTTTTTTTAGCAAGGCAGAAGATTTTTAGACTCTGGCTATATGACATGTTGGGGAAGCTTTCCATTGGCAGGAGGTCGAGGAAGGGGAGGATTTCACTCCATTGTCTCACCGTCAATATCTTAAGCAAGCTAAAGAAACCATCATAGTCTAAAATGGCTTCGTTGAACACTAACAATGTAGACGTTTTAAAAATATTGAGTAAGGGCCAGTTACTGCCGAAGGAAGCACGGCTCCGTGAAGTTTGCTTACACACTTACAAACCGTGTCTCCATTTTAAATACTTTTCCTTGTGTGCAGCTATAAGGGGAATAGGGCATTCTTAGAATTATACATGTCTAGTTTGTAAAGTATGTAGTGTGTACTGCAGATGTGTATTCTCTGGGATTTATGTATCTGTACAGTAGCTTTCATTAAACAAATTGTGGACAAACTTGTCTTGGTGGTTTGAGGGGGAGAATGCCAGTTTATATCAATTAATGATGCTGTAATATAGTCCATGTAACAGAAGATCTGGAAGTGACCCTCCCCTGGCTCGTGGGAAATTTTGGCTATCTTCTAGATTCTAAAATGAAGATGTATGGATACTCCGGCAGACTGCATGTTGTATAATTTCAAAAATACTAAAAGTGGAAAATAAAATTGAATTAAACTTTGGCTGGTCTGTTTTTTCTTATTTGAGTCATCCTAAAGGCCACTTTCACTTAAGACCTCAGTGCCAGTGTTAGGATGAGCCATTGTCTGGCCTCAAAGGAGTTCATTTCAGTGAGCAACTGTCTGAGTTGGAAGCATGAGTAAAGTCAACCTTGACCTTTTTGTCTTACTTTGCTAGAATATCTGTTTTTAATTTTTTTTTCATTGAAGAACCAAGAAAACCTGACATTTGTTCCTTTGGCACTGAAAAGATAGTGACTGGTATAATTGTGTCAGCTTTTTTAAAAGTAGGATTGAGTTAAAGCTCCAGAATTTTAGCTGAATTTCTTCTTGCCCCAAGAGAGTTACTTATTCTACTCATACATTTTAGAGCATTGGCATTCTTCAGCTAATGTATTGGAGTTGAATATATGTTGAAAGATTATTGGCATCTTTTGAGAAGGGTTGGGGTATTTGTATTCGTGTTTAACCTACTGATTATTAGTATTAATGTACAGGTCTGAGATCTTGTGAGAGGATGCCGGAGTGTGAAGCCTTTGGAGAATAACAAATGGCATCATATGGGATTATTATCTGCTCTCTCAGCAGGAGACTTCCCTACCTGAGGTCCCTGGAATCCAGTGGCCATTCATGGCACTGTGTGTGTGAAACACCCTCCTTCTCGGTCTTGGTTTGGTTAATGCTGGATGAGAGCCAGACAGTAAACTGCTTTAGTCAATTAAAACGGGAAGGAGGGATGCCAAATAAATGTTTTATAAGTGGAATTGAGGGCACTGCAAATGATGCACTTTTATGATGTCTTATCTGTCTTTCTTGAAGTTGTTCTCCAAGGAACTTGGAAGAGGCAATTTCCAGATACCCAATTGTTAAAGGTGACTTACGTAGTAAAACTTCAAACGTGGTGGATGAATATTTAGGCTGAAGCCTGTTTATTTGAGATGGGAAAGCAGTCCTCTGAAAGAACCTGATTACAAAGCAAATTTCAATATCAATGGGAAATGACCCTCCAGGTCCCACAGCGGCTCTGCAATGCAGTAGGACTGCGTTGACACCCAGTGTCCCCTGGGTTCCTGCAAGTCTTTCTCGAGGCTTCGTGTTCTGTCGAGCTCTGGATGGTGCTTGGGCTGTGCCTTGAAGTACAGAGCTGGAGCATCTGTGGGAGAACGTGGAACTGAAGCCGTTATCTGCAAAGGCAGTCATCAGTGACGTGGGTATTGGCAGGGTTAATTCTAGCATTTGTGACAGGTTACATCTTGTGATCTGTGTTCATAATACACTGAACAGAAGCAGGAAGCATCTCTTAGGTGACACATCAGTTGAAAATGTGGGCTCACTTGACAGAAGGCATCCTGAGCCATGGGATTTTAACCCTCTTGGCATTGGTGGTTCTTCATCCAGTCTGCGAAGAAAACACCAATCCCTGTATGGTCAGTTGGGTTCCAAACAATAAGACTCCCAGGTGACCCCTGTGGATCTTTCCGCTGGCCACACCGTGGGTGGCAAAGGGTCCATCTGCTTTGCTTCCCCAGTGCAGAAGGAGTTTCTGTTCGGGAGCCCCTCCCTGCGTAGCACCCTCCAAATCTGCACTCTTCCCCATGACCAGGCTACAAGTGATTCTCAGAGTATAGCTTTTCAAAAGATTTACCTGCGATATTTCACTCCTTCAGAACATAGTATACGTGAACTTAGAGAAATCGGCAAACTTGCTCTGGATGACATGTATTAACACTGGAACCTTATAACGCTCAGAAAGCTGCAACAAGCAGTCAATTAATGCAAGAGACTGTTCTGGCTGTGTGCCAGACACTGTTTTAGGTGCTTTACATGTATTAATCCATCTAATCCTCCTAATGACCCTATGAGGTAGGCATCATCATCTCCACTTTACCAGGGAGGAAACAGGCACAGAGAGGTTAAGTAACTTGCCCAAAGTCTCACAGCTGGGAAGAGGAGGAGCCAGGATTGAAACCCTGGCAGTCTGATCCTAATGTTAGTACTCTCAACAGCCAGCAACACTGCCTCTCAGAACGATGCTGTGTGTGTGTGTGTGTAGTAATAGGCAGCAACCAGCCTCAAAAATCCTTCTGTAAAGAATTTACATGAACTTCTATACCTTTGCAATTTCTCTGTGTTTTCTCCTTTCATGGGAATCTGAGACCCGCATTGTCATTTGAATTACTTGAAGCAATCAAATGCATCTAGGAAAGAATCATGAAAGTAATAGTGAAAGAGGATACCTCATAGCAGGGGTCCCGATAATACAGAACTAGGGGGCTTCTTAAGGAAGGCTGCGTGTGGCGGGCAGTTGTCAGGAACTTTTTCAACCATAACAGACACTTAGAAGTGCGGCAATCACTTCTGTCACAGTTTTCAAGCTGTGTGTAGTAAGAATTTAACTTATCATTATCCATCTTGACTTTTTTTCTCTTTAGGACATTAATGATCTCTGGTTGCATTTTTAAATATGTAACCTATATTTCTCGGCTCCTTAAACTAAAAATAAAGCAGGGTCCTCTTGCCCCATCTCCTCCGGCTCTAACGGAAGGTCTGAGGGGGCTCCAGGTGGGTTTCCCTCATCCCCAGGTCTGTGTGAGGCCTTGGAGGGGGCTGCTCAGGGAGCCCTGCTGATAATAGCTGGCCCCTGCCTCACCTCCCACCCTGTCACGATGATTAATAGGATCTCATTTTAGTACTTTAGGTTTTATAAAAAGTAAACATGCCAATCATACCACACAAGCATATGCAAGTCCAACTATATGAACACACCACAAGGAAGTGAGCCCCCTGCTTTACCACAGACTCCTACCTGTGCCTCTCCTGTCTGAGGATGCTCTTTAGGGGCTCCTGCAGGCTTGGAAAGGACAGGCTGATGGCAGATTTTTCTAGGCCACAGGGTGCTAACTCCTTCAGCCAGTGCCAACAGCCCCCGGCCCCGGCCCAGGCATCCTTGTTGCCCTGCAAAGCACCCTTCTGGGACACGACCCCTGGAACACTGGCCATCAGGCAATGACACTATTGAGTAATTCCAAAATGGAAACACTGATGGAATTGGGACCTGGATCCAACACTCTAATTCCCATTGAGCAGCTGCGGGATCGTGGTCAAGTTGTTTGACTGCACAGCATCTCCAGGACCTGTCCATACCTGAATTATGGAGGTTTTTAGGCCACTGCCCTCCACTCTTCACAGTTTGTGAAGGATCAGATGAGCAATGGTCTGTGAGCATTTTATAAAAGTGCTACTCAAGTATAAGGGAGTGTAATTATCAAAAACCCCCTAGAAGGTATTTTCTCCTTGGATCCCAGCTATACCTTCACCTATCAGCACTGACACTTAGAGGAGGAGAGACGAGCATGGGCAGACGCCGGGCATTCTCTGATTCTGCCCAGCGACATCAAATCTCATTGTAAGCTCTCTTTAGGGTTCTTCCTTTTCTCATTTCTCCACCCTCTTTCCTTTTGGGGAAAATAGCTCAGGCTATTTCATGGGGAGAGAACATGTCCTACCCTCCCAAGAACTGCATTGAGTAGGGTTTTGGGCAAGCGATCATTCTCTGTGCCTGGTGGCTCTTCATCCTGAGGGCTCATGCATATGCTTTGCATTCACCGTCCTGACACTGGATCATGAATCAGGTTCATTCGGCTTCCCAGTCATCACAGCTAGTGCTGACGGCCCGCGTCCCAGCAGCATCTTCGTTGGAGCTTAACAGGTTCCCTAAAGTGAGTTTAGAGCCACACAAGGAGTCCCTTAGCTAAGCCGGCACGCAAAAGCACACTCAGCCTCTGCCAGCATCTGGAAACAAGCTGTCTTCTCCCTCTGCTAAAAAGAGCCCGTGTCTGAAGTTCCCCTCCTGGCGCCGCACACTGGCGGCAGGTCCTCAGTGTACGGTGCAGGCTGAGTTTGCCCTCCATATGTGGGCTTGCCGCTCGTTAAGCAGGAGAGCACTACGGTCATGGCCTCTGCCTTATACTTGTCTCCTTTCAGACCTTAATTAAACCTAGGAGAATACCAAAATCCAAAGAGGTGAAGTAACTTGTCCCAGGTCCCATGGTTAGTTTTTGCTCTAAAACTCTGATTCCTGCTATTGCATGTCTCTGCTTGCCCATCTTAATTTTTGCCATTCCCTATTACCCCTATGAGTTGTCGTCAATGAATAACAGTGCCTTTTAAAGTGGTTTTCGCTTTACTATATTGAGCCAATAAATTGGAGAGTTCTTGGAAGAAATAAAGTGTATGTCACCAGTACTTGGAGTGGAAGAGAAGGCCCCGAGGGACACTGGGAATCATCTGGTTCTACCCAGTGAGGTTCTACCTCACATCACACACGGAGAGCCCAAGCCCAGAGCACCTCACTCTGTTAGGGTTCATTCTGCTGCACCAGCCCCTAGAGAGCAGAGATCGAAGTCACAGTAACTATGATGGCAATGGACGCCTCTCTGACATTGTTAGGTCAAGCAATACTTGCTATGAGTCATGTGGAAACATTTTGCCACAGTCATCTGTTGCGTGTGTCCTATGTGCTAGGATCCTGGTGACCAAGAGTGAACTTTGGCCGTTTATAGACCAGAGTTCCAGGTGTTCCTACTCATCGCTGTATGAACCGAGGGCCTCAAAATAGTTATCTAACCTCTCTGTAAAGCACTTGGTACCATGCCTGGCTCACCATCATAGCTAGTCCTTCATGTACCTTCTGGAATCTCTGAACAAGGAATGGATGAGGGTGGTACTGTTATTCTCCCCATAAACAGATGAAGAGACTGAGGTACGGAGAGGTCAAGAGAGTTGCCCAACATCGTAGAACTCTGAGCTGGCTCCAGAGTACACATTCTTAATCAGGAGGCTAAACTTTCCCAGGTAATATGGCTGCCGAGGAGCGTGGAGAAACTGAGCTGCAATCCTGCTTCATCGCAGACCAGAGCTCATTCCCAGACCTAAGTTGGCTCATACAGGAGCTGCTGAAATCCCCATGTGATGGACTCAAAGCTTTCTGCAAAAATGTTAGCATTCATTCATATTTCCCGCAAATATGTGGGCACCTACTTTAGACTCAGCATTGTATTCAGAGCTGGGAGAGGTGGTGAATAAGAGAATACAATGTCTTCATTTTCTTAGAAAAAATTATAATCCAGTGAACAACACTTTCTAAAATGATTCAGTACATTCAGGTGCTAAGAAGAAAACAAAACAAGGAGCTGTGATAGCAAGTGACTCGGATCTCCTTTCAACCGGGTGGTCACGGAAGGCCTCTGTGTATGAAGGAGCCAGACTTGCAAAGATCTGGAGACGGTTTCAAGCAGAAGGAAGAGCAAATGCAAAGGTCCTGAGGAAGAGATTGTTTGGTGTGTTAATGGTAAAAGAACTCTGATTTTATGCAAAGAATTTTCTGCACATTGCTATTTCAGTTCCTCATTGACCTAGCAATTAAAAGGATGATAAATATGTTTGTGTTGCCTTCAAAAATAAGAAGTAAATCTGGAATACTCAAGAACTTCTTTTCTGGGTTTAGAAACACAACAAAAGCATTTGGATATTTTTGTAGCCAGCAACTTTGTAAGGAGACTCATACATTTGTGGTTCATGCTTCAGCGCTTGCTCTGAAACCCAAGTAAAAGAGTGGCAGCACATCCCCAGCTGATGTGTGTTAGACAGCCGAGCAAATTCACACTGACCTACAGTCAGTCCCTGGGAGTACAGAGGATACCACGGAGCGATAAATATGGGAAAGCTGATTCGCTGCCCAGCCTCAGAGTCAAGCACAGGCCGGAGGGGGCCACCTGCATCTTTTTATTGTCTTCTTCTCAGGAAAATGGAACTGCTGCAGTGTGCCACCTTGGAAATTTTGCTTGCTGGCTTAGTACGTGAGAGGTATGCCCAACACACTTTGGGAAAGTTATTTCAGCTTTTTGCTACATCAGGACTCTGTGATTGGTGAACATCAAAAACGCAAAAGAAACACATGCCTCCCTGGCTGCCCTTGGGAAGCATGGAGAGAATTTCACCAGCCGAAAAGAGAAGAGCCTGGATTTTACGTGAGAATTCTTGAGCTGACATTTTCGGGCACCCCTAAAACATAGCTTTGATAACCGATGCTGCTGCAGCTGCTGCCTGTCCTGTTCTTGCTTCCAATTCACTTCTTGCCAAGATCTGCCAGGAAAGAAGTGTTTCCCACTGTGGGCCTCACACGACTAAATAGTGCCAGACTGGAGTCCCCTGTTCGATGTCTAATTAGCCTGTGGCTTTAGGAAGTGGAACAAAAGGTCTACATTTTTGTAGGATGTCACTTGAAAGTCTTAGCTGAATAGCCTCAGCTGTTCAAATAGTAAAGCTAGATGCGATGGGATGTGTGTGTGGGGGGGGAAGCTGGGTAAGGGAGGGGTGCTGGAGTGAGGTATCAGCAGTTCTGGCAAGAAAGATCTAGGCTTCTTTAAGATTTAAAGCACAGAACTACCATACGATCCAGCTATTCCACATCCAGGTATTTATCTAAAAAATATGAAATGCTAATTTAAAAAGATCTATGTACCCACATGTTCATTGCAGCATCATTCACAATAGCCAAGACATGGAAACAACCTGAGTGCCCATCGACAGATGAATGGATAAGGAGATGTGGTATCACACACAATGGGCTACTACCCAGCCATAAAAAAAATGAAATCTTGCCATTTGCAACAACATGGATAGACCTTGAGGGAATTATGCTAAGTGAAATAAGTCAAGCAGAGAAGGACAAATACCATATGATTTCACTTATATGTGGAAGATAAAAACAAACACATAGATACAGAGAACAGACTGGTGGTTACCAGAGGGAAAGGGGGGGTGGGGGGAAGGTGAAAGGGGTAAAGGGGCCCATGTGTACGGTGATGGATGGCAACTAGACTTTCGGTGGGGAACACGATGTAGTGTGTACAGAAGTTGCAATATAATGATGTACACTTGAAATCAATATAAAGTTATAAACCAATGTGACCTCAATAAAAAAAAAAGATTTAAAAGGCTAACACAGAGGTGGCTCCCCATTTTATTTTCCTCTTAAAAGAGGCCTGATTTTGTTTTTAGAGAGCTCCTCCTGGGAAGCTGGGTTGTGGAGGAAGTAACCTTTGTCTTCCTTTGTTCAGGTGGGGTAAGGGCTTGACTTAGAGGGAAGGGAGGCTCCTTGGCAGATGAGGGGCGGGAGCTGTTTCAAATTGAGCCAATCCCTGGGTCTGTTTTCACACCTGAGAAATGAGAAAGTTGGATGAGATCAGCTTCCCAGGCTAGCCTCTAGGTGAGTAGCACCTGGAGAGCTTATTCAAAAGCCACTCTGCTCCCCTGAACAATTCTCAGGAGCAGAGACCCGCATCTCGCGGCAGCATCCCAGGCCATCGTCCTCCTCAAGGATGTCTGGGAACGGTGGCCTGCTTGATCTCTAATGAGCCTCTCAACTCCAAAACCCTTGGCTAAGTCTGGCAGGCAGTGATTCCTCACTATTCTTGAGACCCAAACCTCTGCAAATCCAAGGACAGCTGTGGACACTCTCTTTAGGAAAAATGCACATAGACAGAGAACACTGAATCTGGTTTTGGAGTCTGTGGACCTTGATGAAGAGTTCCTGCTTTACAGTCAGCTCTCCAGAGAGAATCTAAGCATTTAGACTCGTACCTGGCACAAAGTAGCAGCTCACTGAAGGTTAGTTATTCTATTTATGTCTCCCGGCTTTCCTACGATATACTATATTATCTTCATTTTATAGATGAGAAAACTGGGGCATAGAGAGATTAACATACCTTGTAGGTGGTGACTGGATTTGAACCCAAACCGTCTGATTCCAAAGCCAGTCCACTTAAACTTTGGGATAACCTAATCAAGTGGTTATCAGACTTGCCTACTTGAATTCATAGCTCTTTCTGACCCTAATATTTCTGGCACTTCCCTACACTCCTCCCATAACTGTTATAATTAATTGAGTAGCTATTATGTGCCTGGAACTACCCTAGATAGTTTATATGCATTGTCTCCTTGAAAAATGTGCTAAGAAAATGATAAACAGTACTAATAATGCACACATTGAGTCCTAAGTAAAGGTAGGAAAAATTAGGAAGGTAAATATATCCCAAAGCTCAGAAATTTTTTGGATTATTTCCTCTTTGGATAATTTCTCTTTCATTTTGCTGTCAGAGAACTAGAGATAGAGAAGACACTGAAGATTTCCTCATTCAAACATAATTTTCTGGGGCCAGCCCCATGGCGAGTGGTTGGGCTCACACGCTCTGCTTCAGTGGCCTGGAGTTTCTCCAGTTTGGATCCTGTGAGAGGACATGGCACTGCTTGTTGGGCCATGCTGAGGTGGCGTCCCACATAACACAACCAGAAGGGCCTGCAACCAGAATACACAGCTATGTACTGGAGGTCTTTGGGGAGAAGAAAAAAAAAAAGATTGGCAATGGATGTTAGCTCAGATGCCAATCTTAAAGAAAAATTATATATGCATATATATATATATATATATATAATTTTTTCAGGGACCAGCAGAAAATAGTGACACACACACAGTTATTTACAAGGATTAATTAATTCATTCTAGATTCTTAAGAAGTCTCTCAATGGTTTTGTCCCTAGTTTCAGGACTTTAATGTCTATCGGATATCAGCTGGCTCTCTTCGTGCTGCCAGTCTGAGCCACAATAATGATGGTAAGAGCACCGGTCATTGAGCAGATGCCTTGTGCTGGGGCTGCGTTCAAGCACTTCACGTGCATTATTTCCCTTTGCCTCACAATGGTATCAGAGCATATTTCAGATACCCCTTTCAAGGAGAGAACTTCAAGCAGAGCCCTTTCTGATTTCATGCCTGCACGTTTCCCAAGTGGGAGAAATGCACAACTGAGGAACATGCCCAGGGCTATTCGGTAAGCCCAGGGGAGAGAGAGACAGATAGACAGACACAGACAGAGAGAACTTGAACACCAGGGCGGAACTTGTGTCTTCCTGATGATTCCCAGGCCAGTCTGGGTGGCATCACTAAGCAGGTTGGCCCAGCCAAGATTACACAGAGTGGGAGGATCCTAAATCACAGAAGATCACATGCTCCACTGACTGAAACCAACATACGAGAAGGGCTGGGCTCACTTCTGTGGGTTAGACCCGGAGGGGCTCCCGAGCTCAGCCCCACCTGCTGGTGCAAGTGGCAGTTCTAATGGCAGGCCCCTCCACAGACCCTCCCTGGGGCACCAGCCTCCCCATACGCCATAGAGGGAGTGCACTGGAGTAGGGCCCACTTGGGTGGGGCATCCTCTGCAACTTTTTTCCAGGTTGGCCTTGCCCAGTGTGAAGCAGACAGCCAGGCAACACCACATCGTAAACACTCATCTGTGCAGGAGGCACTGATGATGGGCGGTGGGGGTCCAAGCCTAGAGAGTGTTGAGCCTGTTGTTGGGGGGAGGGTGGAGCAGGCCACTTGGCCTTGACCTCACCTTAACAGACAGCCTCCAATTGTGGCCTTTGAAGTTTAATATGCAGTCATAGAAGTGTGTTGAAATAGTTATAAGAAGGAATGTTCTCCATATAACTTTAAAGTTGTACAGCATTTCCTGTAGTGCACTTGGAATGGGTTTCTTTAATAAGTCTTAAAATTAACGTGTGAGTAGCAGCATTACACTTCTTGTGTGTGTGTGTGTGTGTTAAGGCCATTCATTTGTTCAATGGAACACTTAAAAAAATATACCACATTCTTTCCATCCTATTTTGATACATCTATTTTTGAAACTGTCAGGGCCTCAGTAAATCCAAGTGGCTCATGTCACACGTGACCTCTGAGAGACCTGGAAAGATCATGGAGTAGAGATCTCAGACCAAACCCAAGTCCCATTTTAGCAGAAGTTCTGACCCCAGTCAAGACTTCCCGGCCAGAGCTCCTACTAGCACCTCCAGGGCCCCAGATTCAGCTCTGCTACCAGCTGTGGGATCTTGGGTCCATCACCCGTACTCTGGGCAGTGTTTCCACAGCACAAGGCTGATAGGACAGTGATATATTTCTTAGTTCCTCTGCCTGTGACATTTTGAGAAGTTAAAGGTTTGCTTGATAGCTTACAAAGGTGCCCTGGGAGTTAGACCTTCCACAGGCCAGCCGACTGGCTGGCACCAGGAGGGCAGGTAAGCAGTACAGAGACGACAGGTGGCCTGGAAGCCAGGCAGCTTGACTCTGAGCTCTCCCTGATGAAGTGGGAGTGATGCTGGAACAACTCTGGCCTGGGAGGACCAGCAGGAGGCTGGACTCGAAAGACTGGCCCACACCTCATTTGTTCATCGGGTATTTACCGAGCCCCCGCTCTGTCCTGGGTTTGTTCAAGGCTCTGGCGATCCAACAGTGGACAGGTGAGGTTTCCGCCGGGCCTGGGGCTTACCGTCTAGAGGTGGGGAGGACTCACTCTGGAGTGATCTTATTTACAGCTTAAAGCCATTATTAAAAAAGGGCGAGAATTATTAGAGGGGTGGGGTGAGGTGAGGTGGAATGGTCGGAAAAGGCCTGTCTGAGTTCCTCCAGTCCTGAATAACTTGCTTTTGGCCGGATCACTTCCACCCCAGGGCTCGGTCCTCAGTTTCTACATCCCGCAGAGAAAGGGCTTGGCTGCCCCGGGTCTTCGCGCTCGGCCGAACGCCGCCCCTCGCTCCGAGTTGCATTTCCTGAGCGGACCAGGCTGGGTGCAGACAGGCCGGGCTTGGCTCCCTGCCGCCTCCCCAGCACGACCCGTCCCAGGTGTCACCTCTTGCAGCGGCCGCGCGGGCTCCCTTCAACCCCGCGGAGGACCCTGAGGTGTCGCAGAGGATCCTGGCCCGGGGCCGCCCGCGGGCGGGAGGGGCGCCCTGTCCCCGGCCCGGCCCCCCCGGGCGCCCAGGTGGCTCGGGCCGGGGAGGAGCCGCGCCCGCCCCGCCCCGCGCGGCCGCAGCC